>NW_006409339.1:30359-32993 GCF_000296735.1 Chrysochloris asiatica | reverse complement strand
CTGGCTACATGGAAGACAAGTACAATATGTTCTTATACAGAGAGCTACCTACTTGGCAGATCAGTCCAACATATCCATGAACACAGAGCTAGCTACATGGCACATGAGTCCCAAATGTCGATATACAGAGAGCTAGCTGCATGGCAGCGTTGTGAATCATTTCCATATAGAGAATTCTAGCTACAAGGCAGATGAGTCCAACGAGTCTATAAACAGAGAGCTAGCTACATGGCTGAGTAGTGCAACATTTCCATATACAGAGCTCTAGCTACAAGGCAGATGATTCCAACTTGTCTATATACAAAGAGCTAGCTACATGGAAGAGTAGTGAAACATTTCCATATTCAGAAATGTAGCTACAAGACACATGTGTCCAACATGTCCATATACTGAGAGCTACCTCCATGAAACACAAGTCCAATATGATAATATACAGAGAGTTACCTACTTTGCTGATTAGTCCAACACATCCATGTACACAGAGCTAGCTACATGGCAGACGAGTCCAAAATGTCCATATACAGAGAGCTACCTACATGGCAAGGAAGGGGAGCATTTCCATATAAAGAGTTCTAGCTACAAGCCATATGAGTCCAACTTGTCTATATACAGAGAGCTAGCTACATGGCAGAGTAGTGAAACATATCCATATACAGAGTTCTAGTTACATGGCAAATGTTGCCAATGTGTCCACATACTGAGAGCTAGCTACATGGCAGACAAGTACAATATGTTCATATACAGAGAGCTAGCTACATGGCAGACGAGTCCAAAATATCCATATACAGAGAGCTAGATACATGACAGGGTAGTGCAACATTTCCATATACAGAGTTGTAGCTACAAGGCTGATTAGTCCAACTTGTTTATCTACAATGAGCTAACTACATGGCAGGGTAGAGCAATATTTCCATATACAGAGTTCTAGCTACATGTCATATATGTCCAACGCGTTCATATACTGAGAGCTGGCTACATGGCAGATCAGTCTAAAAACCAAGCACAGAGAGCTAGCTACATGTCAGATGAGTCCAAAATGTCCTTATACAGAGAGCTAGCTACATGGAAGTGTAGTGCATCATTTCCATATACAGAGTTCTAGCTACAAGGCCAATGAGTCCAACGTGTCTATATACAGAGAGCTAGCTACATGGCAGGGTAGTGCAACATTTCCATATACAGTGTTCTAGCTACAAAACAGATGAATCCAAATTGTCTATATAATGAGAGCTACCTACATGGCAGAGTAGTACAACATGTCCATATTCAGAGTAGTAGCTACATGACAGAGGAATCCACCATGCCCATATACTGAGAGATAGGTACATGACAGATGAGTCCAATATGTTCATATACAGAGATCTACCTACTATGCAGATCAGTCCAACATATCCATGTACAGAGAGCTAGCTACATGTCAAATGAATCCAAAATGTTCATATATAGAGAGCTAGCTACATGGCAGGGTCATTCAACTTTTCCATAGAAAGAGTTCTAGCTACAAGGCAGATGAGTCCAACTTGTGTATATATAGTGAGCTACCTACATAGCAGAGTAGTACAACATGTCCATATACAGGGTACTAGCTACATGACAGAGGAATCCAACATGCCCATATACTGAGAGCTACCTACATGGCAGATCAGTTCAACATATCCATGTACAGAGAGCTAGCTACACAGCACACGAGTCCAAATGGTCCATATACAGAGAGCTAGCTACATGGCAGTGTATCGCAAAATTTTAATATACAGAGTTCTAGCTACAAGGCAGATGAGTCAAACTTGTGTATACAGAGAGAGCTAGATAAATGGCAGGGTAGTACAACATTTCCATATACAGAGTTAAAGCTACATGGCAGATGAGTCCAAAGTGTTCATATACTGAAAGCTAGCTACATGGCTGAGTAGTGCAACATGTCTATATAAAGGGTACTAGCTACATTGCAGATGAGTCCAATATGTCCATATACTGAGAGCCAGCTACATAGCAGTCGAGTACAAAATGTCCATATACAGAGAGCTAGCTACATGACAGCTTAGTGCCACATATCCATATAGAGATTTTTAGCTACAAGGCAGATGAGTCCAACTTGTGTATATAAAGAGAGCTAACTCCATGGCACGGTAGAGCAACACTTCCAAATACAGAGTTCTAGTTACATGGCATATGTGTCAAACATGTCAATATACTGAGAGGTTGCTACATGGCAGAAAAGTTCTATATGTTAAAATACAAAGATCTACCTACTTGGCAGATCAGTCCTACATATCCATGTACAGAGAGCTAGCCACATGGCAGACGAGCCAAAATGTTCATATTACGAGAGCTAGCTACATGGCAGGGTAGTGCAACATTTCCATATACAGATTTCTAGCTACAAGGCAGATGAGTCCAACTTGTCTTATATACAGAGAGGTAGCTACATGGCAGGGTAATGCAACATTCCCATATATAGTGTTCTAGGTACATGGCAGATGTGTCCAAAATGCCCATATACAGAGAGCTAGCTGCATGGTAGAGTAGTGCAACATTTCCACATACAGAGTTCTAGCTACAAGGCAGATGAGTCCAACTTGTCTTTATACAGAGAGCTAGCTACATGGCAGGGTAGTGCAACATTTCCATATACAG
>NW_006409339.1:27697-29254 GCF_000296735.1 Chrysochloris asiatica | reverse complement strand
TAGCTACATGGCAGGGTAGTGCAACATTTCCATATACAGAGTTCTAGCTACATGGCAGATGTGTCCAACGTGTCCATATTCTGAGAGCTAGCTACATGACAGAGTAGTCCAACGTGTCCATATTCAGGGTACTAGCTACATGGGAGATATGTCCAACATGCCCATACTCTGAGAGCTTGTTACATGGCAGACAAGTCCAATATGTTCATATACTGAGACCTAACTACTTTACAGATAGTCCAACATATTCATGCACAGATAGCTAGCTACACGTTAGAGAAATCCGAAATGTCCATATACAGCGAGCTAGCTACATGGCAGGGTACTGCAATATTTTCATATACAGAGGTCTAGCTACATGGCAGATGTGTGCAACGTGTCCATATACTGAGAGCTACCTACATAGGAGCTCAGTCCAAAATATCCAAGCACAGACAGCCAACTACATGTAAGACGAGTCCAAAATATCCATATTCAGAAAGCTACCTACATGGCAGGGTAGTGTAATATTTCCATATACAGCATTCTAGCTACAATGTACATGTGTCTAACTTGTATATAAACAGAGAACTAGCTACATGGCAGGGTTGTGCAACATTTCCATATGCAGAGTTTTAGCTGCATGGCAGATGATTCCAACTTTTCTATATACAGAGAGCAAGCTACATGGCAGAGTAGTGCAACATGTCCATATACAGGGTACTAGCTACATGAAAGATGAGTCCAACATGGCCATATTCTGAGAGCTAGCTACATGGCAGACAAGTCTAACATGTTCATATAAAGAGAGCTATCTGCTTGGCAGATCAGTCCAACATATCCATGTACTGAGAGTTATGTATATGGAAGATGTGTGCAACATGTAGATATACTGAGAATTAGCTACAAGGAAGATGAGTCCAATATGTTCTTATAGAGAGAGTTACCTACTTGTCAGATCAGTCCAACAAATCCATGTACTGAGACCTCACCACATGGTAGATGAGTCCAACATGTCCATGTACAAAGATCTAGCTGCATGGCAGAGTAGTATAACATGTACATATACAGCATACTAACTACATGGCAGTTGATCCAACATGTCCATATACTGAGAGCTAGCAACATTGCAGACAAGTCTACTATGTTCATATACAGAGAGCTAGTTACATGACAGGGTAGTACAACATTTCTATATTCAAAGTTCTAGCTACATGACAGATGTGTCCAATGTGTCCATATGTAGAGAGCTAGATTCATGCCAGAGTAGTATAACATGTACATATAAAGGGTATTAGCTACATGGCAGATGAATCTAACATATCCCTATAGTGAGAGCTACATAGCACAGAAATCCAATATGTTCATGTACAGAGAGCTACCTACATGGCAAATCAGTCCAACATATCCATGTACAGAGAGCTAGCTACATGGCAGAAGAGTCCAATATGTACATATACAGAGTACATATACATGGCAGGGTAGTGCAACGTTTCCATACACAGAGTTCTAGCTACAAGGCAGATGAGTCCAACTTGTCTATATACAGAGAGCTAACTACATGGCAGCATAGTGCAA
>NW_006409339.1:24243-26332 GCF_000296735.1 Chrysochloris asiatica | reverse complement strand
TGCCATGTATCTAGCCTTCTGTACATGGATATGTTGGACTGATCTGCGAAGTAAGTATCTCCTTGTATATGAACATATTGGACTTGTCTTCCATGTAGCTAGCTCTCATTATATGGACACATTGGACAAATCTGGCATGTAGCTAGAACTCTGAGTATGGTAATCTTGCACTACTCTGCCATGTAGCTAGCTCTCTGTATATAGACAAGTTGGACTCATCTGCCTTATAGCTAGAACGCTGTATATGGAAATGTTTCAATATCCCTACCATGTAGCTTGCTCTCTGTTTGTGGACATTTTGGACACATCTGCCATGTAGCCAGAACTCTGTATAAGGAAATGTTGCACTACCCTACCATGTAGCTAGATCCCTGTATATGGACATTTTGGACTCTCTGTACATGGATATGTTGGACTGATTTGCCACGTAGGTAGCTCTTTGTATATGAACATATTGGAGTGGGCACCTTGGACATATCTGATGTGTACCTAGTACTCTTTATATGGATATGTTGGAGTACTCTGCCATGTAGCTAGCTCTCAGTATATGAACACTTTGGAATCATCTGTCTTGTAACTTTAACTCTGTATAATGAAGTGATGCACTGCTCTTCCATGTAGCTACCTCTCTGTATATGGACATTTTGGACTCGTCTGCCATGTAGCTAGCTCTCTGTACAAGGATATGTTGGAATGATCTGCCAAGTAGGTAGCTCTCTGTATATGAACATATTGGACTTGTCTGCCATGTAGTTAGCTCTCAGTATATGAACACTTTGGACTCATTTGCCATGTAGCTTGAACTCTGTATATGGAAATGATGTAGTACTTTGCCAAGTTGCTAGCTCTCTGTATATGGACATTTTGCACTCCTCTGCCACGTAGCTAGTACCCTGTATATGGACGTGTTGCACTACTCTGACATGTATCTATCTCTCAGTATACGGACACATTGGACACATCTGCTATGTAGCTAGAACTCTGTACATGGACAATTTGGACTCCTCTGACATGTACGTAGCTCCCTGTGCATGTATAATTTGGAATGATTTGCCATGTAGTTAGCTCTCAGTATATGGACACGTTGGACACATCTTCCATGTAGCTAGAACTCTGTATATGGAAATGTTACACTACTCTGCCATATAGCTAGCTCTCTTTATATGGACATTTTGGATTCATCTGCCATGTAGCTAGTACTCTGTGTTTGAACACATTGGAGTACTCTGCCATGTTACAAGCTCTCAGTATATGGGCACGTTGGGCACATCTGCCATGTAGGTAACTCTGTATATGGAAATGTTGCACTACACTGCCATGTAGCTAATTTTATGCATATAAATAAGTTGGACTCATATTCCATGTAGCTAGTACCCTGTATATGGACATGTTGGACTATGCTGCCATGTAGCTAGCTCTCAGTATATGGACATGTTGGACACATCTGCAGTGTAGCTAGAACTCTGTATATGGACAATTTGGTCTCATCAGACATGTAGCTAGGTTTCTGTGCATGGATATTTTGGACTGATCTGCCATGTAGGTAGCTCCATGTAGATGAACATATTGGACTTGTCTGCCATGTAGCTAGCTCTCAGCATATTGACACGTTGGACACATCTGTCATATAACTAGAACTGTGTATATGGAAAGTTGCACCACCCAGCCATGTAGCAAGCTCTCTCTAAAGGGACGTTTTGGATTCGTCTGCATATCGCTAGCTCTCTGTAGATAGATATGTTGGACTGATCTGCCAAGGAGTTAGCTCTCTGTATATGAGCCTATTGGACGTGTGGGCCATGTAGCTATCTCTCAGTATATGGACATGTTGGACACATCTGCCATGTAGCTAGAACTCTGTATATGGAAATGTTGCACTACTTGCCATATAGCTAGCTCTCTTTATATAGACAAGTTGGACTCATCTGCCTTGTAGCTAGAACTCTGTATATGGAAATGTTGCACTACCCTGCCATGTAGATAGCTCTCTCTATATGGATATGTTGGACTGATCTGCCAAGTAGTTAGCTCTCTGTATGTGAACATATTGGACTTATCTGCCATGTAGGTAGCTCTCAGTATATGGACA
>NW_006409339.1:22245-22788 GCF_000296735.1 Chrysochloris asiatica | reverse complement strand
CTCTTTATATGAACATATTGGACTTGTTTGCCATGTAGCTAGCTCTCAGTATATGGACATTATGGACTCATCTGCCATATAGCTTGTACCCTCTATTTGAACATGTTGAAGTACTCTGCTGCATTTCTAGCTCTCAGTATATGGACACGTTGGACACATCTGCCATGTAGCTAGAGCTCTGTATAAGGAAATGTTGCACTACTGTGCATGTAGCTAGCTCTATGCTTATAAACAAGTTGAACTCATTTTCCATGTAGCTAGTACTCTGTATATGGACATGTTGGACTTCGCTTCCATGTAGTTAGCTGTCTGTATATGGACATGTTGGACACATCTTCTATGTAGCTAGAACTCTGTATATGGACAATTTGGACTCAACTGACATGTAGCTAGATCTCTGTGCATGGAAAATTTGGACTGATCTGCCATGTAGGTAGCTCCTTGTAGATGAACAAATTGGACTTGTCTGCCATGTAGCTAGCTCTCAGCATATGGACACGTTGGACACATCTGCCATAAAGCTAGAACTCTGTATATGGAAAT
>NW_006409339.1:19816-21693 GCF_000296735.1 Chrysochloris asiatica | reverse complement strand
TAACTTTCTGTATGTGAACATATTGGACATGTCTGTCATGTAGGTAGTTATCAGTATATGGACATGTTGAACTATTCTGCCATGTAGCTATCTCTCAGTATATGGACACATTGGACACATCTGCCATGTGGCTAGAACTCTGTATATGGATACTTTGTACACGTATAACATGTAGGTAACTCTCTGGGCATGGATATTTTGGATTGATCTGCCATGTAGGTAGCTCTCAGTATATGGACACATTAAAATCATCTTCCATGTACCTAGAACTCTGTATATGGAAATGTTTCACTACTCTGCCATGTAGCTTGCTCTCTGTATATGGACATTTGGACTCATCTGCCATGTAGCTAGGACCCTGTATTTGAACATGTTGGAGTACTCTGCCGTATTCCTAGCTCTCAGTATATGGACAAGTTGGACACATCTGCCATGTAGTTAGAACACTGAATATGGAAATGTTGCACTACTCTGCCATGTAACTAGCTCTATGCATATAAACAAGTTGGACTCATCTTCCATGTAGCTAGTACCCTGTATATGTACATTTTGGACTACACTGCCATGTAGCTAGCTTTCTGTATATGGACATGTTGGACACATCTGCTATGTGGCTAGAACTCTGTATATGGACAATTTGGACTCGTCTGGCATGTAGCTAGCTCTTTGTGCATGGATATTTTGGACTGATTTGCCATGTTGGTAGCTCATTGTAGATAAATTAATTGGACTTGTCTGCCATGTAGCTAGCTCTCATGATACAGACACGTTGGACATATCTTCCATATAGCTAGAAATCTGTATATGGAAACGTTGCCCTACTCTTTCATGTAGATGGACATTTTGGATTCATCTGCCATGTAGCTAGTTCTCTGTAGATGGATATGTTAGACTGATCTGCCAAGTAGTTAGCTCTCTGTATATGAACATATTGGACGTGTTTGCCATGTAGCTAGCTCTCTGTACATGGATTTATTGGAATAATCTGCCAAGTAGATAGCTCTCTGTATATGAACATATTGGACTTGAATGTCATGTAGCTAGCTCTCAGTATATGGACATGTTGGACTCATCTGCCATGTAGCTAGTATCCTGTATATGGATATGTTTGACTACTCTGCATTTTGTAGCTAGCTCTCAGTATATGGACATATTGGACACATCTGCCATGTAGCTAGACCTCTATATGTGGAAATGTTGCACTACCCTGCCATGTAGCTAGTTCTCTGTATATGGACATTTAGGACTCATCTGCCATGTAGCTAGCTCTCTGTACATGGATATGTTGGACTAATTAGCTAATGTTGAACTTCCCTGCTTTTTAGCTAGCTCTCTGTATATGAACATATTGAACTTGTCTGCCATGTAGCTAGGTCTAAGGATATAGCCTTGCTGGATACATCTACCATGTCGCTAGAACTCTTTATATGGAAATGTTGCACTACCCTTCCATGTAGTTAGCTCTCTTATACAGACAAGTTGGACTCATCTGCCTTGTAGCTAGAACTCTGTATATGGAAATATTCCACTATCCTGCCATGTAACTAGCTCTGTGTATGTGAACATTTTGGACTCATCTGCCATGTAGCTATCTCTCTGTGCATGGATATGTTGGACTGATCTGCCAAGTAGGTAGCTCTCTGTATATGAACATATTGAACTTGTCTGCCATGTAGATCGCAATCTGTATATAGACACGTTGGACACATATGCCATGTAGCTAGCTCTCTGGATATGGACATTTTGGACTTGTCTGACATGTAGCTAGCTCTCTGTGCATGGATATTTTGGACTCATCTGCCATGTAGCTAGCTCTCAGTATATGGAATTGTTGGACACATCTGCCATGTAACTGGAAATCTGCATATGGAAATGTT
>NW_006409339.1:17312-19161 GCF_000296735.1 Chrysochloris asiatica | reverse complement strand
GGACTCGTCTGCATTGTAGCTAGCTCTCTGTACATGGATATGTTGGACTAATTAGCTAAGAAGGTAGCTCTTTGTATATTAAAATATTGGAGTTTTCTGCCATGTAGCTAACTCTGAACATATGCACACGTTGGACACATATGCTATGTAGCTAGTACTCTTTATATGGACATGTTGGAGTAATCTACCATGTAGCTAGCTCTCGGTATATGAACACTTTGGACTCATCTGCCTTTTAGCTTGAAATCTGTACATTGAAATGATACACTGCTCTGCCATGTAGCTAGCTCTCTGTATATGGGCATTTTGGACTGATCTGCCTTGTAAATAGTACCTTGTATATGGACATGTTGGACAACTCTGCCATGTAGCTAGCTCTCAGTATATGGACACGTTGGACACATCTGCAATGTAGCTAGAACTCTGTATATGGAAATGTTGCACTACTCTGTCATGTAGCTAGTTCTTTGCATATAAACATGTTGGATTCATCTTCAATGTAGCTAGTACCCTGTATATGGATATGTTGGACTACTCTGCCATGTAGCTAGCTCGCAGTATATGTACACGTACGACACATCTGCCAAGTAGCTAGAACACTGTATACAAAAATGTTGCACTACTCTGCCATGTATCTAGATCTCTGTATATAGACAAGTTGGACTCATCTGCCTTGTTGCTAGAGTCTGAATATGGAAAAGTTGCAAAACACTGCCTTGTAGCTAGCTCTCTGTATATGGACATTTTGAACTTGTCTGCCATGTAGCTAGCTCTCTGTACATGAATATGTTGGAATGATCTACGAAGTAGGTAGCTCTCTGTATAAAAACACATAGGACTTGTCTTCCATGTAGCTAGCTCTTAGCTTATGGATATGTTGGACACATCTCCCATGTACCTATTACTCTTTATATGGACATGTTGGACTACTTTGCCATGCAACTAACTCTCAGTTTATGAACACTTTGGACTCATCTGTCTTTTAGCTTGAACTCTGTATATTGAAATGATGCACTGCTCTGCCATGTAGCTAGCTCTCTGTATATGGACATTTTGGACTCATTTGCCTTGTAACTAGTACCGTGTATATGGGCATGTTGGACTACTCTGCCATGTAGCTAGCTCTCAGTATATGGACACATTGGAAACATCTGCAATGGAACTAGAACTCTGTATATACAAATGTTGCAGTACTCTGCCATGTAGCTAGCTCTCTGTATATAAACATGTTTATCTCATCTTCAATGTAGCTAGTACCCTGTATATGGACATGTTGGACTACTCTTCATGTAGCTAGTTCTCAGTATATGTACACGTTAGAAACATCTGCCATGTAGGTAGAACTCTGTATATGGAAAGGTTGCACTACCCTGCCATGTAGCTAGCTCTCTGTATATGCAAGTGTTGCAGTACCCTGCTATGAAGCTAGATTTCTAGCTTGGACATTTTGGACACGTCTGCCATGCAGCTAGCTCTATGTACATGGATATGTTGGAATTTTCTGCCAAGTAGTTAGGTCTCTATATATGAACATATTGGACTTGTCTGCCATGTAGCTAGGTCTCAGTATATGAACATGCTGAACTCATCTGCCATGTAGATAGTCCCCTGTATACGGACATGTTGGCTACTCTTCCGTGTAGCTAGCTCTCCGTATCTGGACACGTTGGACACATCTGCCATTTAGCTAGTATTCTGTATATGGAAATGTGTCATTACTCTGCCATGTAGCAAGCTCTCTGTATATAGACAAGTTGGATTCATCTGTCTTGTAGCTAGAACTCTTTATATGGAAATGTTGCACTACCCTGCCATGTAGCTAGCTCTCTGTATATGGACATTTTGGACT
>NW_006409339.1:10864-11493 GCF_000296735.1 Chrysochloris asiatica | reverse complement strand
TATGAACACTTTGGACTCATCTGCCTTGTAGCTTGAATTATGTATATTGAAATGATGCATTGATCTTCCATGTAGCTATCTATCTGCATATGGACATTTTGGACTCATCTGCCTTGTAGCTAGTACTCTGTATACGGACATGTTGGACTCCTCTGCCATGTAGCTAGCTCTCACTATATGGACACGTTGGACGTATCTGCCATGTAGCTAGAACTCTGTATATGGAAATTTTGCATGACTCTGCCATGTAGCTAGTTCTCTGTATATAGACAAGTTGGACACATCTACCATGTAGCAAGAACTCTGTACCTGGATCCGTTGGATTGATCTACCAAGTAGGTAGCTTTTTTGTATATGAACATAGTGGACTTGTCTGCCGTGTAGCTATCACACTGTACATGGATATTTTGGACTGATCTGCCATGTAGGTAGCTCTCAGTATATGGACACGTTGCACACATCTGCCATGTAGCTAGAATTCTGTATTTGGAAATGTTGCACTACTCTGCCATGTAGCTAGTCCTCTGTATATTCCAAGTTGGACTCATCTGCCTTGTAGCTAGAACTCTGTATATGGAAATGTTGCACTACCCTGCCATGGAGCTAACTCTCTGTATATTGACATTTTG
>NW_006409339.1:5133-5979 GCF_000296735.1 Chrysochloris asiatica | reverse complement strand
TGACATGTAGCTAGCTCTCAGTGTATGCACACGTTGGACACATCTGCCATGTACCTATAACTCTGTATATGGAAATGTTGTGCTACTCTGCAATGTCGCTAGTTCTCTGTACATAGACAAGTTGGACTCATCTGCTTTGTACCTTGAACTCTGTATATGTAAATGGTTCACTACCCTGCCATGTAGCTAGCTCTCTTTATATGGACATTTTGGACTGGTCTGCCACATAGCTAGCTCTCTGTACAAGGATATTTCTGACTAATCTGCCAATTAGGTAGTTCTCTGTATATGAACATATTGGACTTGTCTGCCATGTAGCTAGGTCTCAGTATATGGACACGTTGGTCACATCTGCCATGTAGCTAGAACTCTGTATATGGAAATATTGCTCTACACTGCCATGTAGGTAGCTCTCAGTATATAGACAAGTTGAACTCATCTACCTTGTAGCTAGAAGTCTTTATATAGAAATGATGCACTACCTTGCCATGTGGCTAGCTCTCTGTGTATGGACATTTTGGACTCATCTGTCAAAGAGCTTTCTCTCTCCACATGGACATGTTGGACTGATCTGCCAACTAGGTAGCTCTCTGTATATGAACATACTGGACATCTCTGCCCTGTAGGGGGCTCTCAGTATATGGACATGTTGGACACATCTGCCATATATCTAATACCCTGAATATGAACATGTTTGACTACTCTAACATGTATCTAGCTCTCTGTATATAAACAAGTTGGACTCATCTGCCTTGTAGCTAGAAATCTGTATATAGAAATGTTGCACTACTCTGCCATGTAGCTAGATCTCTGTATAGAGACAAGTTGGACTCATCTGCCTTTTAG
>NW_006409339.1:1280-3726 GCF_000296735.1 Chrysochloris asiatica | reverse complement strand
GACAAGATTGACACTTCTCCCTTGTAGCTAGAACTCTGTAAGTGGAAATGTTGCACTACCCTGCCATGTGGCTAGCTCTCTGTATTTGAACATTATGGACTTGTCTGCCATGTAGCTAGCTCTCTGTACATGGATATATTGGACTGATCTGCCAAGTAGGTAGCTCTCTATATATGAACATATTGGAGTTGTCTGGACTGTAGGTGGCTCTCAGAATATGGACACGTTGGACACATCTGCCTAGTAGCTACTACCCTGAATTTGGACATGTTGGACTACTCTGCCATGTAGCTAGCTCTCTGTACATGGATATATTGGACTGATCTGACAAGTATGTAGCTCTCTTTGTATGAACATATTGTATTTGTCTGCCTTGTAGCTAGCTCTCAGTATATGAACATCTGCCGTGTAGCTAGAATTCTGTATATGGAAATGTTGCACTATCCTGCCATGTGGCTAGTTCTCTGTATATGGGCATTTTGGACTCGTCTGCCATGTATCTAGCTCTCTGTACATGGACATGTTATACTGATCTGCCAAGTAGGTATCTCTCTGTATATGAACATATTGGCTTGTCTGCCCTGTAGCTATCTCTCAATATATGGACACGTTGGAAACATCTGTCATATAGCTAGAACTCTGAATATTGACATGTTGGCCTACTCTGCCATGTAGCTAGCTCTCTGTGTGTAAACAATTTGTACTCATCTGCCTTTAAGCTAGAACTCTGTATATGGAAATGTTGCACACCCTGCCATGTAGCTAGCTCTCTGTATATGGACATTTTGGAATTGTCTGGCAAGTAGCAAGCTCTCTGTACATGGGTATGTTGGACTTCTCTGCCATGTAGCTAACTCTCATTGTATGGACACGTTGGACACTTCTGCCATATACCTAGCACTCTATATATTAGAAATGTTGCAATACTCTTCCATGTAGCTAGCTCTCTGTATATAGACAAGTTGGACTCATCTGCCTAGTACCCAGAACTTTGTATATGGAAATGTTTCACTACCCTGCCATGTAACTATCTCTCTGTATATGGAAATATTGGAATCGTCTGCCATATAGCTACTAGCTCTCTTTACATGAATATGTTGGACTAATATGCCAAATATGTAGTTCTCTGTATATGGACATTTTAGACTCATCTGCCATGTAGCTAGCTCTATGTAAATGGATATGTTGGTCTGATCTGCCAAGTTGGTATCTCTCTATATATGAACATATTGGACTTGTTTGCCTTGTTGGTGACTCTCAGTATATGGACATGTTGGACACATCTGCCATGTAGCTAGTACCCTGAATATGGAAATGTTGGACTACTCTGCAAAGTAGGTAGTTCTCAGTATATGGACACGTTCAACACATCTGCCATGTAGCTAGAACTCTGTATATGGAAATGTTGCACTACACTGCCATGTAGTTAGCTTTCTGTAAATAGATAAGTTGCAGTCATCTGCCTTGTAACAGAACGCTGTATATGAAAATATTGCACTACCCTGCCATGTAGCTAGCTCTCTCTACATGGATATGTTGGACTGATCTGACAAGTATGTGGCTCTCTGTTTATAAACATATTGGACTTGTCTGGCATGTAGGTATCTCTCAGAATATGAACATCGTTGACCCATCTGTCATGTAGCTAGAACTCAGTATATGGAAATGTTGCACTACCCAGCCATGTAGCTAACTTTCTGTATATGGACATTTTGGAATTGTCTGTCATGTAGCTAGCTTCCTGTACAGGGATTTGTTGGACTGATCTGCAATGTAGGTAGCTCTCTGTATATGAACATATTAGACTTGTCTGCCTTGTAGTTGTCTCTCAGTATATGGACTCGTTGGACACATCTACCATGTAGCTAGTACCCTGAATATGGACATGTTGGACTACTCAGGCTTGTAGCTAGCTTTCAGAATATGGAAACGTAGGACACATCTGCCATGTACTTAGAACTCTGTATATGGAAATGTTGCACTACCCTGCCATGTAGTTCGAACCCTATATATAAACAAGTTGGACTCATCTTCCTTGTAGCTAACAATCTGTATATGGAAATGTTGCATTACCATGCCATGTAGCTAGCTCTCTGTACATGGATATGTTGGACTGATCTGAAAAGTATGTAGATCTCTGTATATGAACATATTAGACTTGTCTGACATATAGCTAGCTATCAATATATGGACACGATGGACATATCTGCCATATATCTAGAACTCTGTATAAGGAAATGTTGCACTACTCTGCCATGTAGCTAGCTCTCTGTATATAGACAAGTTGGACTTACCTGCCTTGTAGCTAGAGCTCTGTATATGGAAATGTTGCACTACCCTGCCATGTAGCTAGCTCTCTGAATAGGGACATTTTAGACTCATCTGTCTTGTAGCTAGCTCTCTGTACATAGATATATTGGACTGATCTGCCAAGTAGTAAGCCCTC
>NW_006409339.1:0-530 GCF_000296735.1 Chrysochloris asiatica | reverse complement strand
CTGCAATGTAGCTAGTTCTTTATATATAGACAAGTTGGACTCATCTGCTTTGTACCTGGAACTCTTATATGAAAATGTTTCACTACCCTATCACATAGCTAGCTTTCTTTATATGGACATTCTGGACTCATCTGCCACATAGCTAGCTCTCTCTACATGGATATGTTGGACTGATCTGCCAAGTAGGTATCTCTTTGTATATGAAAATATTGGACTTGTCTGCCATGTAGCTAGCTCTCAGTATATGGACATGTTAGATTCATCAGCCATATAGCTAGTACCCTGTATATGGACATGTTGGACTGCTCTGACATGTAGCTAGCTCTCAGTGTATGCACACGTTGGACAAATCTGCCATGTACCTATAACTCTGTATATGGAAATGTTGTGCTACTCTGCAATGTAGCTAGTTCTCTGTATATAGACAAGTTGGATTCATCTGCTTTGTACCTCGAACTCTGTATATGGAAATGTTTCACTACCCTGCCATGTAGCTAGCTCTCTTTATATGGACATTTTGGACTTGTCTG
>NW_006409338.1:75490-76362 GCF_000296735.1 Chrysochloris asiatica | reverse complement strand
GCTGTTAGGGCTTTAGGGCTAGGGCCAGGGCTAGAGCTGTTAGGGCCTTAGGGCGAGGGCTACGGCTAGGGCCAGTAGGACTTTAAAGCTAGGTCTAGGTCTAGGTATGTTAGGTCTTTAGGGCTAGGGCTAAGGATTTTAAGGCATTAGGGCTAGTTTTAGGGCTGTTAGGACTTTAGGGCTAGGGCTAGAGCTAGGGCTAGAGCTGATAGGGCTTAGGGCTAGGGCTAGGGCTCTTAGGGCTTTAGGGCTAGTTCTAGTGCTAGTGCTCATAGGGCTTTAGGGCTAAGACTAGGTTTAGAGAGTTTTGGGCTTTAGGGCTAGGTCTAGGCCTAGAGCTGTTAGGGATTTAGTGCTAGGTCTAGGCCTAGGGTTGTAAGGGCTTTAGTGCTAGGTCTAGGACTAGGGCTGTTAGGCTTTAGGGCTAGGGCTAGGGCTAGAGCTGTTATGGCTTTAGGGCTAGGGCAAGGGCTAGGGGGTTAGGACTGATAGGGCTTTAGGGCTAGGAATGAGGTCTGTTTAGGTTTAGGGATAGGCCTAGGGCTAGTGGTTTCAGGGCTTTAAGGACAGGGCTAGTGCTAGGTCTTTAGGGCTAGGGCTAGGTCTAGGTCATTAGGGCTAGGGCTTTTAAGGTGTAAGGTTTAGGTCTAGGGTTTGGGCTGTTAAGGATTTAGGGCTAGTGCTAGGGCTAGGGCTGTTAGGGATTTAGTGGTAGGGCTAAGGCTTTAGGGCTAGGTCTTTAGGGCTACGGCTAGGACTGTTACGGCTTTTGGTCTAGTTCTAATGCTAGTGCTGTTACGGCTTTAGGGATAGGGCTAGGGCTTGGGCTGATAGGGAATTAGGGCTTTAGGGCTAGGACGAGGGCTGTTAGG
>NW_006409338.1:73886-75039 GCF_000296735.1 Chrysochloris asiatica | reverse complement strand
TAGGGTAAAGGCTAGTGCTAGGGCAGTTCTAGCATTAAGGATAGGGCATAGTGGAGGGATTTTAAGGCTTTAGGGCTAGGGCTAGGGCTGTTAGGGCTTTAGAGCTAGGGCTAGGGCTTTTAGGGATTTACGGTTTTAGGGCTGGGTCTAGGGCTATGGCTTTAAGGGTAGGGCTAGGGCTGTTAGAGCTTTAGGGCTAGAGATAGGGCTAGGGCTGTTAGTGCTTTATGGCTAGGCCTAGGGTTAGTCCTAGGGCTTTTAGGGTTTTACTTTTCGGGCTAGGCCTAGGACTGTTAGGGATTTCGGGCTTTACAGCTAGGGCTGTTAGGTCTTCTGGACTAGGGCTAGGGCTGTTAGGGCTTTAGGGCTAGGGCCAGGGCTTGGGTTCTTAGGGCTTTTGGACTACGGATTGGACTTGGGCTAGAGCTGTTAGGGCTTTAGCGCTAGGGCTAGGGCTTCAGGGCTAGGTCTAGGGCTTGGGCTATGGCTAGGGCATTAGGGATAAGTCTTTAGGGTTAGGGCTAGGGCTGTTAGGGCTTTGGGCTAGGGCTACAGCTAGGACTGTTAGGGCTTTAGGGCTAGGGCAAGGCCTGATACGGCTTTTGGCCTAGGGCTAGGGTTGTTAGGGCTTTAGGGCTAGGGATAGCACTGTTAGAGCTTTAGGCCTAGGGCTAGGGATAGGGCTTCAGCGCTAGGGCTAGGGCTTGGGCTAGGGTTAGGTCTTTAGGGCTAAGGCTTTAGGGTTAGGGCTAGGTCTGTTATGGCTTTTGGGCTAGGGCTAGGGCTAGGGATTTAGGGCAAGGGCTTTAGGGCTAGGGCTAGGTCTGTTATGGCTTTAGGGCTAGGGCTAGGGCTAGGGCTGTTAGGGCTTTAAGGCTAGCGCTAGGCCTTTTATGGCTTTAGGGCTAGGGCTAGGGCTAGGGAGTTAGGCCAAGGGCTTTAGGGCTAGGACTAGGGCTGTTAGGACTTTAGGGCTAGGGCTAAGGTTAGGGATCATAGGTCTTTAGTGCTAGGGCTAGGACTATTGCTGTTAGAGATTTAGGGATAGGGATAGGGCTGTTAGGGCTTTAGGGCTAGGGCTAGGGCTGTTAGGACTTTAGGTCTAGGGCAAGGGTTAGGGCTCATAGGTCTTTAGTGCTAGGGCTAGGGCTAG
>NW_006409338.1:73037-73474 GCF_000296735.1 Chrysochloris asiatica | reverse complement strand
TTTAGAGCTAGAGCTAGGTCTAGGGCTAGGGCTTTAAGGGTAGGGCTAGGGCTGTTAGAGCTTTAGGACTAGAGATAGGGCTAGGGCTGTTAGGGCTTTATGGCTAGGCCTAGGGTTAGTCCTAGGGCTTTTAGGGCTTTAGTGTGAGGGCTAGGCTAAGGACTGTTAGGACTTTTGGGCTTTACAGCTAGGTCTGTTAGGCCTTTAGGACTAGGGCTAGGGCTGTGGCTGTTAGGGCTTTAGGGCTAGGGCCAGGGCTAGGGTTATTAGGGCTTTTGGGCTAGGGCTTGGGCTTGGGCTTTAGGGCTAAGTCTTTAGGGTTAGGGCTATGGCTGTTAGGGCTTTGGGCTAGGGCTAGGGGTACGGCTGTTAGGGCTTTAGGGCTATGGCTAGGGCTGTTAGGGCTTTTGGGCTAGGGCTAGGACTATTAGGGGTTT
>NW_006409338.1:68894-70920 GCF_000296735.1 Chrysochloris asiatica | reverse complement strand
CTGTTTGGGCTTTAGGGCTAGAGCTAGGGCTAGGGCTGATTTGTCTTTAGTGCTAGGGCTAGGGCTAGGGCTGTTAGGTCTTTGGGCTAGGGCTTGGAATCTTAGGGCTTTAGGGCTAGGACTTTTAGGAGTTTTGGGCTAAAGCTAGGCCTGTATGGTCTTTAAGGCTAGAGCTAGGGCTAGGGCTGATAGGTGTTTACTACTTGGGCTAGGGCTAGGGCTGTTAGGGCCTTAGGGCTAGTGCTGGGCCTAGGGCCAGGTCTAGGGCTAAAGCTAGGACTTTAGAGCTAGGGCTAGAGGGCTAGGTTTAGTGCTGTTAGGGATTTAGCGCTAGGGCTAAGTCTGTTAGGGCTTTCGGGCTAGCGCTAGGGCTGTTAGTGATTTAGGGCTAGGGCTAGGGATTTAGGGCAAGGGCTTTAGGGCTAGGGCTAGGGCTGTTAGGACTTTAGGGCTAGGACTAGGTTTAGGGCTGATAGGTCTTTAGTGCTAGGGCTAGGAATAGGGCTGTTAGGGAATTAGGGCTAGGACTAGAGCTGTTAGGACTTTAGGGCTAGGGCTAGCGCTGTTAAGGCTTTAATGCTAGGCCTAGGGCTGTTAGTGCTTTAAGGCTAGGGCTAGGGCTGTTAGGCCTTTAGATCTAGGGCTAGGGCTGTTTGGGCTTTAGTGCTAGGGCTTGGGCTATGGATTTAGGGCAACTTCTTTAGGGCTAGGACTAGGGCTGTTAGGGCTTTACAGCTTTAGAGCTAGGGCTAGGAATCGGGCTAGGGCTTAAAGCTAGGGCTATGGCTATGGCTATTAGGGTTTCGTGTTAGGTCTAGGGCTAAGCCTGTTAGGGCTTTAGGGCTAGGGATAGGGATAGTACTGTTAGGATTTCAGGACTAAAAGTAGGGCTATGGCTGTTAGGGCTTTCGGGCTAGGGATAGGGCAAGGGCTGTTAGGGTTTTAGAGTTAGGGCTAGGGCTAGGGTTATTCGTGCTTTAGGGCTAGGGCTAGGGCTGTTAGAGCTTTAGGACTATGGCTACGGCTAGGGCCACTAGGACTTTAAAGCTAGGTCTAGGTCTAGGTATGTTAGGTCTTTAGGGCTAGGGCTAAGGCTTTTAAGGCATTAGGGCTAGGTTTAGGGCTGTTAGTGCTTTAGGGCTAGGCCTAGGGCTAGGTCTGATAGGGCTTTAGGGCTAGGGCTAGGGTTAGAGAAGTTTGGGCTTTAGGTCTAGGGTTAGGGCTAGAGCTGTTAGGGATTTAGTGCTAGGTCTAGGCCTAGGGCTGTAAGGGCTTTAGTGCTAGGTCTAGGACTAGGGCTGTTACTGCTTTAGGGCTAGGGCTAGGGCTAGAGCTGTTATGGCTTTAGGGCTAGGGCTAGGGATCGGGGGTTAGGACTGATAGGGCTTTAGGGCTAGGAATGAGGTCTGTTTGGGTTTAGGGATAGGCCTAGGGCTAGTGCTTTCTGGACTTTAAGTACAGGGCTAGGGCTAGGTCTTTCGGGCTAGGTCTAGGTCTAGGTCATTAGCGCTAGGGCTTTAGGGCTAGGGCTTTTAGGGCGTTAGCTTTAGGTCTAGGGTTTGGGCTGTTAAGGCTTTAGGGCTAGTGCTAGGGTTAGGGCTGTTAGGGATTTAGGCCTAGGGCTAGTGCTAAGTCTTTAGGGCTAGGGCTTTAGGGCTACGGCTAGGGCTGTTACGGCTTTTGGTCCAGTTCTAGTGCTAGTGCTGTTAGGGCTTTAGGGATAGGGTTAGGGCTAGGTCTGTTAGGGAATTAGGGCTTTAGGGTTAGGGCTAGGGCTGTTATGGCTTTTGGTCTAGTTCTAGTGCTAGTGTTGTTAGGGCTTTAGGGAAAGGGCTAGGGCTAGGGCTGTTAGGGAATTAGGGCTTTAGGGCTAGGACGAGGGCTGTTAGGACATTAGGGCTAGGGCTAGGGCTAGGGCTATTAGGGCTATAGGGCTAGGGCTGTTAGGGCTTTAGGTTTAGGGCTAGGGCTCATAGGGCTGTTATGGCTTTAGGGCTAGGGCTAGGGTTCTTGCAGTTAGGGCTTT
>NW_006409338.1:67206-67745 GCF_000296735.1 Chrysochloris asiatica | reverse complement strand
GCTAGGGCTAGGGCTGATTGGTCTTTAATTCTAGGTCTTGGGCTAGGGCTGTTAGGGATTTAGGGCTAGGGCTAGGGCTGTTAGTGCTTTAGGGCTAGGTCTAGGGCAGTTAGAGCTTTAGGGCTAGGGCTTGGGCCTGGGATTTAGGGCAAGTTCTTTTGCGCTATGGCTAGGGCTGTTAGGGCTTTAGGGCTTTAGAGCTAGGGCTAGGGTTCGGGCTAGGGCTTTAAGGCTAGAGCTAAGGCTAGGGCTATTAGGGTTTTTTGTTATGTCTAGGGCTAGTCCTTTTAGGTCTTTAGGGCTAGGGCTAGGGATAGCACTGTTAGGACTTTAGGACTAAAACTAGGGCTAGGGAAGGTACTGCTTTAGGGATAGGGATAGGGCTATGGCTGTAAGGGCTTTAGAGTTAGGGCTAGGGCTAGGGCTATTTGTGCTTTAGGACTATGGCTAGGGCTGTTAGAGCTTTAGGACTAGGGCTACGGCTAGGGCCACTAGGACTTTAAATCTAGGTGTAGGTCTAGGTATGTTAGGTCTGTAGG
>NW_006409338.1:64199-65903 GCF_000296735.1 Chrysochloris asiatica | reverse complement strand
GGCTTTAGGGCTAGGGCTAGGGTGTTACGGCTGATAGGGCTTTAGGGCTACGGCTAGAACTGTTACGGCTTTTGGTCTAGTTTTAGTGCTAGTGCTGATAGGGCTTTAGGGATAGGGCTAGGTCTAGGGCTGTTAGGGAATTAGGGCTTTAGGGCTAGGACGAGGGCTGTTAGGACATTAGGGCTAGGGCTAGGGCTGTTAGGGCTATAGGGCCTGGGTTGTTAGGGCTTTAGGTCTAGGACTAGGGCTTTTAGGGCTTTAGGGCTAGGGCTAGGGCTGTTAGGGATTTAGGCCTAGGGTAGGGCTAGGACTAGGGCTTGGGCTAGGGCTAGGGCTTTAGGCTAAGGCTTTAGGGTTAGGGCTAGGGCTGTTAGGGCTTTTGGGCTAGGGCTAGGGCTAAGTCTAGGTCTTTAGGGTTAGTTTTAGTGCTGTTAAGGCTTTAGGGCTAGGGATAGGGCTTGGAATGTTAGGTCTTTAGGGCTAAGGCTAGGGCTACAGCTGTTAGGGCTTCAGTGCTAGGGCTAGGGCTAGGGCTGCTAGGGAATAGGGTAAAGGCTAGTGCTAGGGCAGTTCTGGCATTAAGGATAGGGCATTGGGGAAGGATGTTACGGTTTTAGGGCTAGGGCTAGGGCTAGGGCTGTTAGGGCTTTAGCGCTAGGGCTAGGGCTGTTAGGGATTTACGGTTTTAGGGCTAGGGCTAGGGCTTTAAGGGTAGGGCTAGGGCTGTTTGAACTTTTGGGCTAGAGATAGGGCTAGGGCTGTTAGGACTTTATGGCTAGGCCTAGGGTTAGTCCTAGGGCTTTTAGGGCTTTAATGTTAGGTCTAGGCCTTGGATTGTTAAGGCTTTCGGGCTTTACAGCTAGGGCTGTTAGGCCTTTAGGATTAGGGCTAGGGCTATGGCTGTTAGGTCTTTAGGGCTAGGGTCAGGGCTAGGGTTCTTAGGGCTTTTGGGCTAGGGCTTGGGCTACTGCTGTTAGGGCTTTAGGGTTAGGGCTAGGGCTTCAGGTCTAGGGCTAGGGCTTGGGGTAGGGCTAGGCCTTTAGGGGTAAGTCTTTAGGGTTAGGGCTAGGGCTGTTAGGGCTTTGGAATAGGGCTAGGGCTAGGGCTGTTAGGGCTTTAGGGCTAGCGCTATGGCTGTTAGGGCTTTAGGGCTAGGGCTAGGGCTCGGGATTTAGGGCAAGGGCTTTAGGGCTAGAGCTAGGGCTGTTAGGACTTTAGGGCTAGGACTAGGGTTAGGGCTGATAGGTCTTTAGTGCGAGGGCTAGGGCTAGGGCTGTTAGGGATTTAGGGCTAGGGCTATGGCTGTTAGGGCTTTAGGGCTAGGGCTAGGGCTTTTAGGCGTTTAGGGACAGGGATAGGTCTAGGGCTAAGGCTTTGTGTCTAGGTCTAGTGCTAGGGCATTAGGTCAAGGGCTTTAGGGCTTGGGCTCAGGCTGTTAGGGCTTTAGTGCTAGGGCTAGGCCTGTTTGGGCTTTAGGGCTAGAGCTAGGGCTAGGGCTACAGTTGTTAGGGATTTAGTGCTAGGTCTCGGCCTAGGTCTGTAAGGGCTTTAGTGCTAGGTCTAGGACTAGGGCTGTTAGGGCTTTAGGGCTAGGGCTAGGGCTAGTGCTGGTAGGGCTTTAGGGCTAGGGGTAGGGCTAGAGCTGTTAGGTATTTAGTGCTAGGGTTATGGCTTGGGGGTTAGGGCATTAGGGCTAGGGCTAGG
>NW_006409338.1:60663-63891 GCF_000296735.1 Chrysochloris asiatica | reverse complement strand
TTAGGGCTTTAGGGACAGGGATAGGCCTAGGGCTAAGGCTTTGTGTCTAGTTCTAGTGCTAGGGCATTAGGTCAAGGGCTTTAGGGCTGGGGTTCGGGCTGTTAGGGCTTTTGGGCTATGGCTAGGGCTAGATCTAGGTCTTTAGGATTAGTTTTAGTGCTGTTAAGGCTTTAGGGCTAGGGATAGGGCTTGGAATGTTAGGTCTTTAGGGCTAAGACTAGGGCTACAGCTGCTAGGGCTTCAGTGCTAGGGATAGGGCTAGGGCTGCTAGGGTATAGGGTAAAGGCTAGTGCTAGGGCAGTTCTTGCATTAAGGATAGGGCATAGGGGAGGGATATTACGGCTTTAGGGCTAGGGCTAATGCTGTTAGGGCTTTAGGGCTAGGGCTAGGGCTGTTACGGATTTACGGTTTTAGGGCTAGGGCTAGGGCTTTAAGGGTAAGGCTAGGGTTGTTAGAGCTTTAGGGCTAGAGATAGGGCTTGGGCTGTTATGGCTTTAAGGCTAGGGCTAGGGCTGTTATGGCTTTAGGGCTAGGGCTAGCGCTGTTAGGGCTTTAGGCCTAGGGTGAGGGCTTGAGCTAGAGCTAGGGCTAGGGCTTTAGGACTAAGGCTTTAGGGTTAGAGCTAGGGCTGTTAGGTCTTTGGGCTAGGGCTAGGGCTGTTAGGGCTTTAGGGCTAGGGCTAGGGTTGTTAGGGCTATTGGGCTAGCGCTAGGCCTGTTTGGGCTTTAGCGCTAGAGCTAGGGCTTGGGCTGATAGGTCTTTATTGCTATGGCTAGGGCTAGGACTTTTAGGGTTTTAGGGCTAGTGCTAGGCATAGGGCGAGGGCTAGGGCTAAGGCTAGGGCTTTAGAGCTAGGGCTAGAGGGGTAGGTTTATTGCTGTTATGGATTTAGGGCTATGGTTAAGGCTTTTAGGGCTTTAGGGCTAGCACTAGGGCTGTTAGGGATTTAGGCCTAGGGCTAGGTATTAGGGCAAGGGCTTTAGGGCTAGGGCTAGGGCTGTTAGGTCTTTAGGGCTAGGGCTAGGGCTAGGGCTAGGGCTGATAGGTCTTTAGTGCTAGTGCTAGGGCTAGGGCTGTTAGGGAATTAGGGCTAGGGCTAGGGCTTTTAGGGTTTTAGGGCTAGGGCTAGGGCTGTTAAGGCTTTAGGGTTAGGGCTAGGGCTGTTAGTGCTTTAGGGCTAGGGCTTTTAGGCCTATAGAGCTAGGGCTAGGGCTGTTTGGGCTTTAGGGCTAGGGCTTGAGCTAGGGATTTAGGGCAACTTCTTTAGGGCTAGAGCTAGGGCTGTTAGTGCTTTAGGGATTTAGAGCTAGGGCTAGGGATCAGGCTGGCGCTTAAAGCTAGGGCTAGGGCTATTTGGGTTTCTTGTTAGGGTTAGGGCTAGGCCTTGTTAGGGCTTTTGGGATAGGGATAGGGATAGTACTGTTAGGATTTTAGGACTAAAAGTAGGGCTTTGGCTGTTAGGGCTTTAGGGCTAGGGATCGGACAAGGGCTGTTAGGGATTTAGAGTTAGGGCTAGGGCTAGGGTTATTCATGCTTTAGGGCTAGGGCTAGGGCTGTTAGAGCATTAGGGCTAGGGCTACGGCTAGGGCCACTAGGACTTTAAAGCTAGGTCTAGGTTAGGTATGTTAGGTCTTTAGGGCTAGGGCTAAGGCTTTTAAGGCATTAGGGCTAGGGCTAGGGCTCTTAAGGCTTTAGGGCTAGGTCTAGGGCTGTTAGGGCTTTAGGGCTAGTGCTAGTGCTAGGGCTAGGGCTAGTGCTGATAGGATTTTAGGGCTAGGGCTAGGGCTGTTTGGGCTTTAGGCCTAGAGCTAGGGCTAGGGCTATAAGTGATTTTGGGCTAGGGCTAGGGCATTAAGGAAAGAGCTTTAGTGCTAGGGCTAGGGCTGTTAGGGCTTTAGGGCTAGGTCTAGGACTAGTGCTTATAGGGCTTTAGGTCTAGGGCTAGGGTTAGAGAGGTTTGGGCTTTAGGGCTAGGACTAGGGCTAGAGCTGTTAGGGATTTAGTGTTAGGTCTAGGCCTAGGGCTGTAAGGGCTTTAGTGCTAGGTCTAGGACTAGGACTGTTATGGCTTTAGGTTTAGGTCTAGGGTTTGGGCTGTTAAGGCTTTATGGCTAGTGCTAGGGCTAGGATTGTTAGGGATTTAGGGCTAGGGCTAGGGCTGTTACGGCTTTTGGTCTAGTTCTAGTGCTTGTGCTGTTAGGGCTTTAGGGATAGGGCTAGGGCAAGGGCTGTTAGGGAATTAGGGCTTTAGGGCTAGGATGAGGGCTGTTAGCACTTTAGGGCTAGGTCTAGGACTAGGGCTCTTAGGGCTTTAGGGCTAGGGCTAGGGCTAGAGCTGTATGGCTTTAGGGCTAGGGCTAGGGCAAGGGGGTTAGGGCTCATAGGTCTTTCGGACTAGGAATGAGGGCTGTTTGGGTTTAGGGATAGGCCTAGGGCTAGTGCTTTCAGAGCTTTAAGGACAGGGCTAGGGCTAGGTCTTTAGGGCTAAGTCTAGGGCTAGGTCATTAGGGCTAGTGCTTTAGGGCTAGGGCTTTTAGGGCTTTAGGTCTAGGTCTAGGGTTTGGGCTGTTAAGGCTTTAGGGCTAGTGCTAGGGCTAGGGCTGTTAGGGATTTAGGGCTAGGGCTAAGGCTTTAGAGCTAGGGCTTTAGGTCTAGGGCTAGGGCTGTTACGGCTTTTGGTCTAGTTCTAGTGCTATTGCTGTTATGGCTTTAGGGATAGGGCTAGGGCTGTTAGGGAATTAGGGCTTTAGGGCTGGGACGATGTCTGTTAGGACTTTAGGGCTAGGGCTAGGGCTAAGGCTAGGGCTGTTAGGGCTACAAGGCTAGGGCTTTTAGGGCTTTAGGTTTAGGGCTAGGTCTCATAGGGCTGTTAGGGCTTTAGGGCTAGGGCTAGGGCTAGGAATGTTATGGTTTTGGCTAGGGCTAGCGATAGGGCTGTTAGCCCATTCAGGCTAGGGCTAGGGCTGTTAGGGCTGTAGTGCAAGGGCTAGGGCTATGACTAGGGCTAGGGCTTTAAGGGTAGGGCTAGAGCCGATTGGGCTTTAGGGCTAGGGCTAGGGCTGTTAGGGCTTTAGTGCTAGGGCTTGGGCCTGGGATTTAGGGCAATGTCTTTTGGGCTAGGGCTAGGGCTGTTAGGGCTTTAGGTCTATGGCTAGGGATCTGGCTCGGGCTTTAAGGCTAGGACTAAGGCTAGGGCTATTAGGGTTTTTTGGTTAGGGCTAGGGCTAGG
>NW_006409338.1:58896-59993 GCF_000296735.1 Chrysochloris asiatica | reverse complement strand
CTAGGCCTAGGGCTGTAAGTGCTTTAGTGCTAGGTCTAGGACTAGGGCTATTAGGGCTCTAAGGCAAGGGCTAGGGCTAGAGCTGTTATAGCTTTAGGGCTAGGGCGAGGGCTAGGGGGTTAGGGCTGATAGGGCTTTAGGGCTAGGATAGTGGGCTGTTTGGGTTTAGGGATAGGCCTAAGGCTAGAACTTTCAGGGCTTTAAGGACAGGGCTAGGGTTAGGGCTAGGTCTTTAGGGCTAGGTCTAGGGCTAGGTCATTAGGGCTAGGGCTTTAGGGCTAGGGCTTTTAGGGCTTTAGGTTTAGGTCTAGGGTTTGGGCTGTTAAGGCTTTATGGCTAGTGCTAGGGCTAGGATTGTTAGGGATTTAGGGCTGGGGCTAGGGCCTTTACGGCTTTTTGTCTAGTTCTAGTGCTTGTGCTGTTAGGGCTTTAGGGATAGGGCTAGGGCTAGGGCTGTTAGGGAATTAGGGCTTTAGGGCTAGGACAAGAGCTGTTAGGACTTTAGGGCTAGGTCTAGGACTAGGGCTGTTAGGGCTTTAGGGCTAGGGCTAGGGCTAGAGCTGTTATGGCTTTAGGGCTAGTGCTAGTGCTAGGGGGTTAGGGCTGATAGGGCTTTCCAGCTAGGAATGAGGGCTGTTTGGGTTTAGGGATAGGCCTAGGGCTAGTGCTTTCAGGGCTTTAAAGACAGGGCTAGGGCTAGGTCTTTAGGGCTAAGTCTAGGGCTAGGTCATTAGGGCTAGGGCTTTAGGTCTAGGGCTTTTAGGGATTTAGGGCTAGGGCTAAGGCTTTAGAGCTAGGGCTTTAGGTCTAGGGCTAGGGCTGTTACGGTTTTTGGTCTAGTTCTAGTGCTAGTGCTGTTAGGGCTTTAGGGATAGGGCTAGGGCTGTTAGGTCTTTAGGGATTTTGAGCTACGGTAGGCATCAGGCTGTTAGGGATTTAGGGCTAGGGCTAGGGCTTTTAGGTCTATAGGGCTAGAGCTTTTAGGGCTTAAGTTTAGGGCTAGGGCTGATAGGGCTGTTAGGGCTTTAGGGCTTGGACTAGGGCTAGGACTGTTAGAGTTTTTGGGCAAGGGATAGCGATAAGGCTGTTAGCCCATT
>NW_006409338.1:57959-58796 GCF_000296735.1 Chrysochloris asiatica | reverse complement strand
TAGGGCTGTTAGGGCTTTAGGGCTAGGGCTTGGGCCTGGGATTTAAGGCAAGTTCTTTTGGGCTAGGGCTAGGGCAGTTAGGGCTCTAGGGCTTTAGAGCTAGGGCTAGGGATCAGGCTGTTAGGGATTTAGTGCTAGGGCTAGGGCTAGGACTGTTAGTGTTTTGGGCTAGGGCTAGCGATAGGGCTGTTAGCCCATTCGGGCTAGGGCTAGGGCTGTTAGGGCTTTAGTGCAAGGGCTAGGGCTATGGCTAGGGCTAGGGCATTAAGGGTAGGGCTAGGGCTTTTAGAGCTTTAGGGCTAGGGCTAGGCCTGTTAGGGCTTTAGGACTAGGGCTAGGGATAGAACTATTAGGACTTTAGGACTAAAACTAGGGCTAGGGCAGGTACTGCTTTAGGGCTAGGGCTAGGGCTAGGGCTGTTAGGGCTTTAGAGTTAGGACTGGGGCTCGGGCTATTTGTGCTTTAGGACTATGGCTAGGGCTGTTAGAGCTTTAGGGCTAGGGCTAGGGCTAGGGCCACTAGGACTTTAAAGCTAGGTGTAGGTCTAGGTATGTTAGGTCTGTAGGTCTAGGGCTAAGGCTTTTAAGGCATTAGGGTTGGGCTAGGGCTGTTAGGGCATTTGGGCTAGGTCTTGGGCTAGGGCTAGGGCTGTTAGGGCTTTAGGTCTAGGCCTAGGTCTGTAAGGGCTTTAGTGCTAGATCTAGGACTAGGGCTGTTAGGGCTTAAGTGTTAGGGCTAGGCCTAGGACTGTTCGGGCTTTTGGGTTTTACAGCTAGGGCTGTTAGGCCTTTAGGACTAGGGCTAGGGCTACGGATGTTAGAGCTTTAGGGCTAGGGA
>NW_006409338.1:54580-56703 GCF_000296735.1 Chrysochloris asiatica | reverse complement strand
GGGCTAGGGCTAGGGCTGTTAGGGCTTTAGGGCTAGGGCTTGCGCTGTTAGGGCTTTAGGCCTAGGGCTAGGGCTAGGGCTGTTAGGGCTTTAGAGTTAGGGCTAGGGCTAGGGTTATTCGTGCTTTAGGGCTAGGGCTAAGTCTCTTAGAGCTTTAGGACTAAGGCTACAGCTAGGGCCACTAGGACTTTAAAGCTAGGTCTAGGTCTAGGTATGTTAGGTCTCTAGGGCTAGTGCTAAAGCATTTAAGGCATTAGGGCTAGGTCTAGGGCTGTTAGGGCTTTAGGGCTAGGTCTAGGGCTGTTAGGGGTTTAGGGCTAGGGCTAGGGCTAGGGTTAGTGCTGATAGGGTTTTAGGGCTAGGGCTAGGGCTGTTAGGGCTTTAGGCCTAGGTCTAGGGTTAGGGCTAGGGCTATAAGTGTTTTGGGGCTAGGGCTAGGGTTAGGGCGTTAAGGAAAGGGCTTTAGGGCTATGGCTAGGGCTGTTAGGGCTTTAGGGCTAGGTCTAGGGCTAGTGCTGATAGGGCTTTAGGGCTAGAGATAGGGTTAGAGAGGTTTGGGCTTTAGGGCTAGGGCTAGGGCTTGAGCTGTTAGGGATTTAGTGCTATGTCTAGGCCTAGGGCTGTAAGGGCTTTAGTGCTAGGTCTAGGACTAGGGCTCTTACGGCTTTTGGTCTAGTTCTAGTGCTTGTGCTGTTAGGGCTTTAGGGATAGGGATAGGGATAGGAATAGGTCTGTTAGGGAATTAGGGCTTTAGGGCTAAGACGAGAGCTGTTAGGAATTTAGGGCTATGTCTAGGACTAGGGCTGTTAGGGCTTTAGTGCTAGGGCTATGGCTAGAGCTGTTATGGCTTTATGGCTAGGTCTAGGGCTAGGGGGTTAGGGCTGATAGGGCTTTCTGGCTAGGAATGAGGGCTGTTTGGGTTTAGGGATAGGCCTAGGGCTAGTGCTTTCAGGGCTTTAAAGACAGGGCTAGGGCTAGGGCTTTAGGGCTAAGTCTAGGGCTAGGTCATTAGGGCTAGGGCTTTAGGTCTAGGGCTTTTAGGGCTTTAGGTCTAGGTCTAGGATTTGGGCTGTTAAGGCTTCAGGGCTAGTGCTAGGGCTGTTACGGTTTTTGGTCGAGTTCTAGTGCTAGTGCTGTTAGGGCTTTAGGGATAGGGCTAGAGCTGTTATGGCTTTAGGGCTAGGTCTAGTGCTAGGGGGTTAGGGGTGATAGAGCTTTCGGGCTAAGAATGAGGGCTGTTTGGGTTTAGGGGTAGGCCTAGGGCTAGTACTTTCAGGGCTTTAAAGACAGGGCTAGGGTTAGGGCATTAGGGCTAAGTCTAGGGATAGGTCATTAGGGCTAGGGCTTTTAGGGCTTTAGGTCTAGGTCTAGGGTTTGGGCTGTTAAGGCTTCAGGGCTAGTGCTAGGGCTAAGGCTGTTAGGGATTTAGGGCTAGGGCTAAGGCTTTAGAGCTACGGCTTTAGGTCTAGGTCTAGGGCTGTTAGGGCTTTTGGTCTAGTTCTAGTGCTAGTGCTGTTAGGGCTTTAGGGCTAGGGCTAGGACTAGGGCTGTTAGGGAATTAGGGCTTTAGGGTTGGGAGGAGGGCGGTTAGGACTTTAGGGCTAGGGATAGGGATAGGGCTTTTAGGTCTATAGGGCTAGGGCTTTTAGGGCTTTAAGTTTAGTGCTAGGGCTCATAGGGCTGTTAGGGCTTTAGGGCAAGGGCTAGGGCTAGGAATGTTAGGGTTTTGGGGCAAGGGCTAGCGATAGGGCTGTTAGCCCATTCGGGCTAGGGCTAGGGCTGTTAGGGCTTTAGTGCAAGGGCTATGGCTATGGCTATGGCTAGGGCTTTAAGGGTAGGACTAGGGCTGTTAGGGGTTTAAGGCTAGGGCTAGTGCTAGCGCTAGGGCTAGTGCTGATAGGGTTTTAGGGCTAGGGCTACGGCTGTTAGGGCTTTAGGCCTAGGGCTAGCGCTAGGGCTAGGGCTTTTAGGGCTTTAGGTTTAGGGTTAGAGTTAGGGTTAGGGTTAGTGTTAGTGTTAGGGTTAGGGTTAGGGTTAGGGTTAGTGTTAGGCTAGGATTGTTAGGGCTTTAGGGCTAGGGCTAGGGCTGTTAGGGCTTTAGGCATAGGGCTAGGGCTAGGGCT
>NW_006409338.1:28582-29425 GCF_000296735.1 Chrysochloris asiatica | reverse complement strand
GGGCTAGGGCTATGGCTTTAGGGCTAAGGCTTTAGGGTTAGTGCTAGGGCTAGAGCTAGGGCTGTTAGGGCTTTAGGGCTAGGTATAGGGCTGTTAGGGCTTTTGGGCTTGGGTTCGGGCTGTTAGGGCTTTAGGGCTAGGGCTGTTAGGGCTTTTGGGCTAGGGCTAGAGCTGTTAGGGCTTTAGGCCTAGGGCTTCGGCTAGGGCTTCAAGGCTAGGGCTAGGGCTTGGGCTAGGGTTAGGGCTTTAGGACTAAGGCTTTAGGGTTAGGGCTAGGGCTGTTAAGTCTTTGGGCTAGGGCTAGAGCTGTTAGGGCTTTAGGGCTAGGGCTAGGGCTAGGGCTAGGGCTGATAGGTCTTTAGTTCTAGGGCTAGGGCTGTTAGGGCTTTAGGGCTATTGCTAGGCCTAGGGCTATGGCAATGCTAAGGCTAGGGCTTTAGAGCTGGGGCTAGAGGGCTAGGTTTAGTGCTGTTAGGGATTTAGGGCTAGGGCTAGGTCTGTTAGGGCTTTAGGGCTAGCACAAGGGCTGTTAGGGATTTAGGGCAAGTTTTTTTGGCGTAGGGCTAGGGCTGTTAGGACTTTAGTGCTAGGGCTAGGGCTAGGGCTGATAGGGCTTTAGGGCTATGGCTAGGTTTAGAGAGGTTTGGCTTTAGGGCTAGGGCTAGGGCTAGAGCTGTTAGGGATTTAGTGCTAAGTCTAGGCCTAGGTCACTAAGGGCTTTAATGCTAGGTCTAGGTCTAGGGCTGTTGGGCTTTAGGGCTAGGTTCAGGTCTAGAGCTGTTAGGGCTTTAGGGCTAGCGCTATGCCTAGGCGGGTTAGGGTTTTAGGGTTAGGGCTAGGGCT
>NW_006409338.1:25126-26565 GCF_000296735.1 Chrysochloris asiatica | reverse complement strand
TAGGGCTGTTAGTGCTTTAGGGCTAGAGCTGGGGCTAGGGCTTTTATGGCTTTAAAGTTAAGGCTAGGGCTAGGTCTGTTAGGTCTTTAGGGCTAGGGCTGTTAGCGCTTTAGAGCTAGGTCTAGGGCTGTTAGGGCATTAGGGCTAAGGCTATGGCTAGGGCTGTTAGGGCTTTAGGGCTAGGTCTAGGTCTGTTATGGCTTTAGGGCTAGAGTTAGAGCTAGTGTTGATAGGGCTTTAGGAGTCCAATATGTTTATACTCAGATTGCTATCTTAAAGGCAGACAAGTCCAATAGGTTAATATACAGAGAGCTCTCTGCATGTCCGATCAGTCCAACACATCCATGCATAGAGAGGTAACTAGATGGCAGACGAGTCCAAAATGTCCATATACAGAGAGCTAGCTACAAGGCAGGGTAGTGCAAAATTTCCAAATACAGAGTTGTAGCTACATGGCAGATGAGTCCAATGTGTCCATATACTGAGAGCTAGCTACAAGTTAGAGTAGTCCAACATGGCCATATACAAAGAATTAACAACATGGTAGATTATTCCAACATGTCCATATACTGAGTGTTAGCTACATGAAAGTGTAGTACAACATGTCCATTTACAAAATACTGGATACATTGCAGTTGAGTCCAACATGTGCATATACTGAGAGTTAGCTACATGGCATACTAGTCTAACATGTGTTTATATAGTTGAATAGCTACAAGAAAGTTGAGTCCAACATGTTCATACAGAGTGAGCTGTCTTCATGGCTGATGAGTCCAATATGTCCATATTCAGAGAGCTAGCTATTTGACAGACAAGTCCAATATGTTTATATACAGAGAGCTACCTACTTGGCAGATCAGGCCAACATATCCATGTACAGAGAGCTATCTATATGGCAGATGAGTCCAAAATGTTCATATACAGAGTGCTAACTACATGGCATACTCGTGCAACATTTCCATATACAGAGTACAAGCTAGATGGCAGATGAGTCCAACATTTCCATATACTGAGAGCTAGCTACATGTCAGAGTAGTCCAAGATGTCCATATAGAGTACTAGCTGCATGGGAGATGATTCCAATATGTCCATATACTGAGAGTAAGCTACATCGCAGATGAGTTCAACATGAGTATATATAGAGGACTAGCTACAAGACAGATGAGTCCAACATGTTCATAAAGAGAGAGCTGGCTACATGGCCGATGTTTCCAACATGTCCATATAAGAGAGCTAGCTTCATGACAGACAAGTCCAATATGTTCATATTCAGAGAACTACCTACATGGCAGCCGAGTCCAAAATGTCCATATACAGTGAGCTAGCTACATGGCAGATGGGTGAAGCATTTCCATATACAGAGTTCTAGATTCATGGCAGATGAGTCCAACATGACGATATACTGAGAGCTTGATACATGGCAGAGTAGTCCAACATGT
>NW_006409338.1:21599-23576 GCF_000296735.1 Chrysochloris asiatica | reverse complement strand
CCATATGCTGAGAATTAGCTACATGGCAGACGAATCCAACCTGAGTATATGTAGAGGAATAGCTACAAGGCGGATGAGTCCAACATATTCATACCGAGAGAGCTGGGTACATGACTGAGGAGTCCAACATGTCTATATACAGAAAGCTACCTACATGGCAGAGAAGTCCACTATGTTCATATACAGAGACCTACCTACGTGGCACATCAGTCCAACTATCCATGTACAGAGAGTTTGCTGCATGGTAAAATGTTGCAACATTTCCATATACAGAGATCTAGCTACATGGCATATGAGTTTAACGTGTCCATATACTGAGAGCTAGCTACATGGCAGAGTAGTCCAGCATGTCCATTTACAGAGTACTAGGTAAATTCCAGATAAGTCCAACATGTCCATATACTGAGAATTAGCTACGTGGCACATGAATCCAACATGAGTATAAGTAGTGTACAAGCTACAAGGCAGATGAGTCCAACATATTCATACCAAGAGAGCTGGCTACACGACTCATGAGTCCAACATGTCCATATACAGAGAACTAGATACATGGCAGACAAGTTGAATATGTTCATATACAGCGAGCTACCTACTTGACATATCAGTCCAATATATCCATGCAGAGAGCTAGCTACATGGCAGACGAGACCAAAATGTACATATACAGAGAGTTAGCTACATGTCAGGGTAGTGCAACATTTCCATATACAGAGTATAAGCTACATGGCAGATGAGTCCAACATGGTCGTATACTGAGAGTTAGCTATATGCCAGATGAGTCCAACCTGTGTATATGTAGACGACTAGCTACAAATCACATGACTCCAACATGTTCTTACAGAGAGAGGTGTTTACATATCTATGAGTCCAACACGTCCATATAAAGAAAGCTAGCTACATGTGCAATGTATTCATATAAAGAAAGTTACGTACATGTCAGATCAGTCCAACATTTCCGTGCACAGATAGCTAGCTACATGGCAGACAAGTCTAAAATGTCCATATACAGAGAGCTAGCTACATGGCAGAGCAATCAACTTTTTCATATAAGTACTTCTAGCTACATGGGAGATGATTCCAACGTGTCCATATACTAAGAGCTAGCTACATGTCAGAGTAGTCCAATATGTCAATATACAGAGTACTAGCTACATGGCAGATGAGTCCAACATGTCCATATACTCAGAGTTAGCTACATGGCAGAGGAGTCCAACATGTGTATATTTATAGGGCAAGCTAATACGCAGATGAATCCAACATGTTCACATACTGACATGACAACATGTCCAATATGTTCATATACAGAGAGCTACCTACATGGCAGAATAGTGCAGCATTTCATATATAGAGTTCTAGCTACATGGCAGATGAGTCCAAAGTCTCCATATATTGAAAGCTAACTACATGGCAGAGTAGTCCAACATGTCCATATACAGAGTACTAGCTACATGGCAGATCAGTCCAACATATCCATGCACAGAGAGCTAGCAACATGGCTGAGGAGTCCAAAATGTCCATATAAATAGAGCTAGCTACATGGAAGGTTAGTGCAACATTCCCATATACAGTGTTCTAACTACTTGGCAGATGAGTTCAATGTGTCCATATACTGAGAGCTAGGTACATGGCAGAGTAGTCTAACATGTTCATATACAGAGTAATAGCTACATGGCAGATGAGTCCAACATGTCCATAACCTGAGAGGTAGTTACATTTCAGATGAGAACAACATGTGTATATATAGAGGACTAGGTACAAGCAAATGAGTCCAAGATGTCCAAACAAAGAATAATCTGCATGGCAGAGAAGTCCAATATGTTTATATAAAGAGAGTTACCTACATGACAGATCAGTCCAACTTATCCGTGAACCGAGAGCTCGCTACATGGCAGACAAGTCCCGAAATGTACAGATAAAGAGAGTTAGCTACATTGCAGTGTAGTGCAACATTTCCATATTCAGATCTTCTGCTACATG
>NW_006409338.1:14481-20914 GCF_000296735.1 Chrysochloris asiatica | reverse complement strand
TAACTACATGGCAGATCAGTCCAACTTATCCATGCACAGAGAGCTAGCTACATGGCAGACGAGTCCAAAATGTCCATATAAAGAGAGCTAGCTACATGGCAGAGTAGTGCAACATTTCCATATTCAGAGCTCTAGCTACATGTCAGATGAGTCCCACATGTTCATATAGTGAGAGCTGGCTACATGGAAGAGTATTCCAACATGTCCATATACTGAGAGTTAGCTACATGGTAGATGAGTCCAACATATGTATATTTACAGGATAATCTACTAGGCTCATGAGTCCAACATGTAAATACAGAGAGAGCTGGCAACATGGATGATGATTCCAACATGTCCATATACTGACAGCTACCTACATGGTCGACATGTCCAATATGTTCATATACTGAGAGCTGCCTACATGTCAGATCAGTCCAGCATATGTATGCACTGAGAGCTAGCTACATGGCAAAGGAGTCACAAATGTTCATATACAGAGAACTAGTTACATGGCAGAGTAGTCCAACATGACCATATACAGAGTACTAACTACATGGCAGATGAGTCTAACATGTCCATATTCTGAGAGTTATCTACATGGCAGATGACTCCAACAAGTGTATACATAGAGGACTAGCTACAAGGGGATGAGTCCAACATGTTCATACAGCGATCTGGCTACATGGCTCATGAGTCCAATATGCCAAAAACAGATAGCTAGTTAAATGGAAGACAATTTCAATATGTTTATATAAAGAAATCTACCTACATGGAAGATCTTTCCAACATATCCATACACAGAGAGCTAGCTACATGGCAGAGGATTCCAAAATGTCCATACACAGAGAGCTAGCTACATGGCAGAGTAGTGCAACATTTCTATATACAGAGTTCTTGCTACATGGCAGAGGATTCAAACATGTCCATATACAGAGTACTAGTTACATGGCACATGGGTCCAACATGTCCATATACTAAATGTAAGCTACATGGCAGATGAGTCCATCTTATGTATATATAGAGGACTAGCTGCAAGGCAGAAGAGACCAACATGTTCCTAAAGAGTGAGCTGGCTACATTTCTGATGTGTCCAACATGTCCATATACAGAGAACAAGCTCCATGGCAGATAAGTTGAAAATGTTCATAAACAGAGAACTACCTACATTGCATATCATTCCAACATATCCGTGCACAGAGAGCTAGCTACATAGCAGACGAGACCAAAATGTCCATATACAGAGTGTAAGCTACATAACTGGGTACAATCCAGATGAGTCCAACGTGTCCATATACTGAGAGCTATCTACATGGCAAATAAGTCCAACATGTCCATATACTGAGAGTTAGCTACATGGCACATGAGTCCAACATGTGTATATTTATAGGGCATACTACTAGGCAGATGAATACATCATGTTCATACAGAGATAGCTGGCTACATGGCTTAAGAGTCCAACATGTCCATATACTTATAAGTACCTACGTGGCAAATATATCTAATATGTTCATATACAGAGAGCTACCTATATGGCAGATCATAGCTCTCTAAATATGAACATATTGGCCTTGTCTGCCATGTAGCTTGCTCTTTGTATATGGACATGTTGGACTCATCAGCCATATAGCCATCTCTCTCTGTATGAATGTTAGACTTATCTGCCTTGTAGTTAGCCCTCTAAACATACACATGTTGGACGCATCTGTCTTGTAGCTAAGTCTCAGTATAGGACATGTTGGACTCATCTGCCATGTAGCTAGAACTCTGTATATGGAAATGTTGCATTACTCTGGCATGTAGTTAGTTGTCTGTATATGGACATTTTGAACTTGTCTGCCATGTAGCTAGTTCTCTGTGCATGGATGTCTTGGACTCATCTGTCATGTAGGAAGCTCTCTGCACGTGAACATATTGGACTTGTCTGTCATGTAGCTAGGGCTTAGTATATGCACATGTTGGACTCCTCAGCCATGAAGCCAGCTCTCTCTGTATGAATATGTTGGACTCATCTGCCTAGTAGCTAGTCCTCTATATATACATGTTGGACTCATCTGCCATGTAGCCAGCTCACTGTGTATGAACATGTTTGACTCATCTGCCTTGCAGCTTGCCCTATAAATATACACATGTTGGACTCCTCTGCCATGTAGTTAACTCTCAATATATGGACATGTTGGATTCATCTGCCATGTAAGTATTACCATGTATACGAACTGTTGGACTACTCTGCCATGTAGCTAGCTCTCAGTATATGAACACGTTGGACTGATCTGCCATGTATGTAGCTATCTGTATATGAACGTTTTGGACTTGTCTGACATGTAGCTTGTTCTCTATATATACACATGTTGGACTTATTTGCCATGAAGCTAACCCTCAGTATATGGACATGTTGGACTCATCTGCCATGTAGCAGGTTCTCTGTTTATGAACATGTTGGACTTATGTGCCTTGTAGCTAGCGCTCTAAATATTCATGTGTTGGACTCATCTGCCATGTACCTAACTCTCAGTAAATGAACATGCTGGACTCATCTGAGATGTAGCTAGTACTCTGTATATGGACATGTTGGATTACTCTGACATGTAGCTAGCTCTCAGTATATGAACATATTGGACTCATCCGCCATGTATCTAGCTCTCTGTGCATGGATATGTTGGACTGATCTGCCATGTAGGTAGCTCTCTGTATATGAACATATTGGACTTGTCTGACATGTAGCTTGCTCTCTTTATATGGACATGTTGGACTCTTCAGCCATGTAGCCACCTCACTCTGTATAAACACATTGGACTCATCTGCCTTGTAGCTAGTCCTCTATATATACACATGTTGGACTTATTTGACATGAAGCTTACCCTCAGTATATGGACATGTTGGACTCATCTGTCATGTAGGTAACTCTCAGTATATGGACATGTAGGACTCATCTGCCATGCAGCTACCTCTCAGTATATGGACATTTGGACTCATCAGCAATGTAATCAGCTGTCTCTTTATGAACATGATGGGGACATCTGCCTTGTAGCTACAACTCTGTATATGGAAATTTTGCACTACTCTGCCATGTAGCTAGGTCTCTATAAATGGAAAGTTTGGACTCGTCTGTCATATGGCTAGATTTCTTTGTATGAACATATTGGCCTCATCTGCCTTGTAGCTGACTCTCAGTATATGGACATGTTGGATTCATCTGCCATGTAGCTAGCTCTCTGTATATGGACATATGGGACTCATCAGCCATGTAAACAGTTTTTTTTTCTGTATAAACATGTTGGAGTCATCTGTCTTGTAGCTAGTCCTCTATATATACACATGTTGGACACATCTGCCATGTATGGATCTCTCAGTATATGGATATGTGGGACTCATCTGTCTGATAGCTAGTCCTCTATATATACACATGTTGGACTCATCTAACATGTATCTAACTCTAAGTATATGGACATGTTGGACTCCTCTGCCTTGTAGCTAACTCTCAGTACATATCTTTGTGCATATACAGAGAACTAACTGATCTGACATGAAGTTAGTTCTCTGTATATGAACATATTGGACTTAACTGCTGTGTGACTAGTTCTCAATATATGGACATGTTGGACTCATCTACCATGTAGCCAGCTCTCTATTTATGAACATGTTGGACTCATGTGCCTTGTAGCTAGCCCTCTAAATATTCAAATGTTGGACTCACCTACCATGTACCTAACTCTCAGTAAATAGACATGTTGGACTCATCTGGGATGTACACTGTATGTGGACATGTTGGCTTACTCTGCCATGCAGCTAGCTGTCAGTATATGGACACGTTGGATTCATCTGCCATGTAGCTAGAGCTCTGTACATGGAAATGTTGCGCCACTCTGCCACTGAGCTAGCTTTCTGTATATGGACATTTTGGACTCGTCTGCATATAGATAGCTCTATGTGCATGGATATGTTGGACTGATCTATCATGTAGGTAGATCTCTGTATATGAACATATTGGACTTGTCTGCCATGTAGTTTGGTCTCTGTATATGGACATGTTGGACTCTTCATCCATGTAGCCAACTCTCTCTGTATAAATATGTTGGACTTATCTGCCTTGTAGCTAGTCCTCTATATATACACATGTTGGACTTATCTGCCATGAAGCTAACCTCAGTATATGGACATGTTGAACTCATCTGAAATGTAGCTAGTACTCTTTATATGGACATGTTGGACTACTCTGCCATGTACTTATCTCTCAGATTATGGACACGATGAATTCATCTGCCCTGCCATGTAGCTAGCTCTCTGTATGTAGACATTTTGGACTAGTTTGCCATGTACCTAGTTCTCTGTTTATGAACATATTGGACTTATCTGCCATGTAGTTAGTTGTCAGTATATGGACATGTTGGACTCATCAGCCATGTATCCTGTTCTCTATGTATGAACATATTGGACTCATGTGCCTTTTAGCTAGCCCTCTAAATACAAAAATGTTGGGATCATCTGCCATGTAGGTACCTCTCAGTATATGGACATGTTGGACTCATCTGCCATGTAGCTAGTACTCTGTATATTGACTTGTTGGACTACATTGCCATGTAGCTAGCTCTCACTGTATGGACACGTTGGACTCATCTGCCGTGTAGATAGAACTCTGTATATGGAAATGTTGCACTACATTGTCATGCAGATCGCTCTCTGTATATGGCCATTTTGGACTCATCTACCATGTAGATAGCTCTCAGTTTATGGACACGTTGGACTCATCTGCCATGTAGCTAGTATTCTGTATATGGAAATGTTGGATGACTCTGTCATGTAGCTAGCTTTCAATATATGGACACATTGGACTCATCTGCCATGGGCTAGAACTCCGTATATGAAAATTTTGCAGTGTTCTGCCACGTTGCTAGCTTTCTATATATGGACATTTTGGATTTGTCTGCTATGTAGCTAGATCTCTGAGCACGGATATGTTGGACTTGTCTGCCATGTAGCTAGCTCTCTGTATATGGACATTTTGGAAATATCAGCGATATAGCCAGCTCTCTTGGTATGAACATGTTGGACCCATCTGCCTTGTCACCAGGCCTCTCTATATAAACATGTTGAACTCATCTGCCATGTAGCTAACTCTCAGTATTCTGACATGTTGGACTGATCTGCCATGTAGCTAGTACTCTGTATATGGACATGTTGGACTACTGTGCCATGTAATCAGCTCTCAGTATATGGGCACTTTGGACTCATGTGCCATGTATCTAGAAATATGTATATAGAAATGGTGCACTACTCTACCATGTATCTATCTCTCTGTATATGGACATTTTTGACTCATCTGTCATGTAACCAGCATTTTGTGCATGGGTATATTGGTCTGATCTACCATATAGATAGCTCTCAGTATATGAACATATTGGACTCATCTGCTATGTAGCTAGTCTTCTATATATAAGCATGTTGGACTCATCTGTCTTGTAGATAACTCTCAGTATATGGACATGTTGGACTCCTTTGACATGTAGCTAATTCTCAGTACAGTACACGGACACGTTGAACTCATCTGTCATGGAGCTAGTACTCTAAATGGAAATGTTGCAATACTCTAACATGTAGCTAGTTCTCAGTATATGGACATTTTGGACTCGTCTGCCATGTAGCTAGCTCTCTGTGCATGGATATGATGGACAGATCTGCCAAGTAGTTAGCTCTATGTATATGAACATATTGATATTGTGTGCCATGTAGCTAGCACTCTGTGTGAACATGTTGGACTCATCACCCATGTAGCCAGCTCTCTCTGTATAAATATATTGGACCATCTGCCTTGTAGCTAGTCTTCTATATATACACATGTTGGAATCCTCTGCCATGTAGCTAACTCTCATTATTTGGACATGTTGAATTGATCTGCCTTGTAGCTAGTACTCTGTATATGGACATGTTGGAGTACTCTGTCATGTAGCTAGCTTTCAGTATATGGACATGTGCATTTGTTGGACTGATCTGCCATGTAGGTAGCTCTCTGTATATGAACATAATGGACTTCTCTTCCATGTAGCTATATCTCTATTTATGGACATTTTGGGCTCATCAGCCATGAAGCAAGGTCTCTCTATTGAATAAGTTGGACTCATCTGCTTTGTAGCTAGTCCTCTAAATATACACGTTTTCCCCATCTACTATGTAGCTAGAACTCTGTATATGGACACGTTGGACTCATTTGCCATGTAGCTAGTACGCTAAATGGAAATGTTGCACTATTCTAACATGTAGCTATCTCTCTGTATATGTACATTTTGGACTCTTCTGCCAGATAGCTAGCTCTCTGTGCATGCATATTTTGGACTGATCTGTCATGTAAGTAGCTGTCTGTATATGAACATATTTGACTTTTCTGACAAGTAGCTATATCTCTGTATATGGACATGTTGGACTCATCAGCCATGTAGCCAGCACTCTCTGTATGTAT
>NW_006409338.1:11605-13241 GCF_000296735.1 Chrysochloris asiatica | reverse complement strand
GTTGGACTATTCTACCTTGTAGCTAGTCCTCTATACATACACATTTTGGACTCACCTGCCATGTAGCTAAATCTCAGTATATGGACATGTTGGACTCATTTGCCATTTAGCTAGTACTCTGTATATGGACATGTTGGACTACTCTACAATTTAGCTAGATCTTAGTATATGGATACGTTGGACTCATCTGCCATGTATCTAGAACTCTGTATATGGACATTTTGGAGTCGTCTGTCATGAAGCTAACTCTCAGTATGTGGACATGTTGGGCTCATCTGCCATGTAGCTAGTACTCTGTATATGGACATGTTGGACTACTCTGCCATGTAATTAGCTCTCAGTATAAGGACACGTTGGACTCATCTGCCATGATGCTAGTACTTGTAAATGGAAAGGTTGGACTCATCTGCAATGTAGCTAGCTCTCTGTATATGGACATTTTGGACTTGTCTGCCAAGTAGATATATCTCTGTATAAGGGCCTGTTGAATGCATCAGCCACGTAGCCAGCTCTCTCTGTATGAATATGTTGGACTCATGTGCTTTGTAGCTAGTCCTCTATATATACACATGCTGGAATCATCTGACATGTAGCTAGTACTCTGCAAATGGAAATGTTTCAGTACTCTAACATGTAGCTATTTCTCTGTATGAGGATATTTTGGACTCGTCTGCCTTGTAGCTAGCTCTCTGTGCATGATTATGTTGGACAGATCTGTCATGTAGTTAGCTCTCTGTATATGAACATATTGGACTTGTCTGCCATGAAGCTATATCTCTGTATATGGACATGTGGGGCTCATCAGCCATGTAGCCAGCTCTCTCTGTATGAATATGTTGGACTCACCTGCTTTGTAGCTAGTACTCTGAATATACACATGTTAGACACATCTGCCATGTAGCTAACTCTCAGTCTATGGACAAATTGGACTCATCTGCCATGTAGCTACCTCTCTGTACATAGACATTTTGGACTCATCGTCCATGTAGCTAGCTATCAGTGCATGGATATGTTGGACTGATCTGCCATGTAGGTAGCTCCCTGTATATATACATATTGGACTTCTCTTACATGTCGCTAGCTCTCTGTACGTGGACATGGTAGAATCACCAGCAATGTAGCCATCTCTCTCTGTATGATCATGTTGGACTCATCTACTTTGTAGCTATTCCTCTATATAAACACATGTTTGACTCATATGCATGTACTTAACTCTCAGTATATGGACATGTTGGACTCATCTGCCATGTAGCTAGTATTGTGTATATGGAAATGTTGGACTACTCTGCCATGTAGTTATCTCTCAGTATATGGACACATTGGACTCATCTATCATGTAGCTAGAAATCTGTATATGGAAATGTTGCACTACTCTGCCATGTAGCCTCCTCTCTGTATATGGATATTATGGACTCGTCTGTCATGCAGCTAGCTCTCTGAGCATGGATATGTTGGACTGATCTGTCATGTAAGTAGCTCTCTGAATATGAACATATTGGACTTGTCTGCCATGTAGCTAGCTCTCTGTATATGAACATGTTGGAGTCATCTACCTTATCGCTAGGCCTCTATAAATAAACATGCTGGACTCATCTACCATGTAACTAACTCTAAGTATATGGACATGTTGGACTCA
>NW_006409338.1:7356-8870 GCF_000296735.1 Chrysochloris asiatica | reverse complement strand
ATCTTCCATGAAGCTAGCTCTCTGTGCATGGATATGTTGGACTGATCTGCCATGTAGGTAGCTCTCTGTAAATGAACATATATTTAATGTCTGCCAAGTAGCTAGCTCTCTGTATATGAACATGTTGAACTCATCAGTCATGTAGCCAGCTCTCTCTGTATGAATATGATGGTCTCATCTGTGTTGTAGCTAATCCTCTATATATACACATGTTAGACTCATCTGCCATGTAGCTAACTCTCAGTATATACACATGTTGGACTCATTTGCTATTCAGATAACTCTCAGTCTATGGCATTTTGGACTCATCTGCCATGTAGCTAGTACCCTGTATATGGACATGTTGGAGTACTCAGCCTTGAAGCTAGCTCTCAGTATATGGACACGTTGGACTCATCTGACATATAGCTAGAACTTTGTAAATGGAAATGTTGCACTACTCTGCCATATAGCTAGATTTCTGTATATTGACACTTTGGACTCATCTGACATGCACGTAGCTCTGTGCATGGATATGTTGGAGGGATTTGTCATGTAGTTAGCTCTCTGTAAGTGAACATATTGGACTTGTATGTCACGTAGCTAGCTGTCTGCATATGGACATGTTGGACTCATCAGCCATGTAGCCAGTTTCTCTGTATGAACATGTTGGACTCATTTGCCTTGTAGCTAGTCTTCTATATATACACATGTTGGACTCATCTGCCATGTAGCTAACTCTCAGTATGTGGACATATTGAACTCATCTGCCATGGAGCTAGTACTCTATATATGGAAATGTTGCACTACTCTGCCATGTAGTTAGCTCTATGTATATGGATATTTTGGACTCCCTTGCCATGTACTTAGCTCTCTGTGTTTGGATATGTTGGAGTGATCTATCATGTAGGTAACTCTCTGTAATTGAACGTATTGGACATGTCTGCCATGTAGGTAGCTCTCTATGTATGGACATGTTTGTACTCATCAGCCATGTAGACAGCTCTGTATGTATGAACATGTTGGACTCATCTGAGTTGTAGCTAGTCCTCTGTATGTACACATGTTGGAATCCTCTGTCATGTAGCTAACTCTCAGTATATGGACACGTTGGACTCATCTGCTGTGTAGCTAGTACTTTGTATATGGACATGTTGGACTACTCTGCCATGTAGCCAACTCTCAGTATATGTACACGTTGGACTCACCTGACATGTAGCTAGAACACTGTAAATGGAAATGTTGCACTACTCTGCCGTGTAGCTAGCTGTCTGTGCATGGATATTTTGGACACATCTGCAATGTAGTTAGCTCTCTGAGCATGGATATGTTGGACAGATCTGCCATGTAGGTAGCTCTATTAACATATTGGACTTGTCTGTCATGTAGCTAGATCACTGTATATGGACATGTTGGACTCACCAGCCATGTAGCCAGTTTCTCTGTATGACCATGTTGGACTCGTCTGCCTTGTAATTAGTCTTATAGATATAAACATGTTGGACTCATTTGCCATGTAGCTAACTCTCACTATA
>NW_006409338.1:0-6012 GCF_000296735.1 Chrysochloris asiatica | reverse complement strand
CACATGTTGAACTCATATACCATGTAGCTAAGTCTCAGTATACTGAGATGATGGACTCATATACCATGTAGCTAGTACTCTGTATATGGACATGTTGGACTACTGTGCCATGTAGCCAGCTCTCAGTTTATAGGCACTTTGGACTTATGTGCCATGTATCTAAAAATATATACATAGAAATGTTACACTACTCTGCCATGTGTCTATCTCTCTATATATGGACATTTTTGACTCATCTGTCTTGTTTTTAGCACTCTGTGCATGGGTATGTTGGACTGATCTGCCATGTAAATAGCTTCCTGTATATGAACGTATTGGACTTGCCTGCCATGTATCTAGCTCTTTGTATATGGACATGTTGGACTCATGAGTAATGTAGCCAGCTCTCTCTGTATGAACATGTTGTACTCATCTGCTTTGTAGCTATTCCTCTATATATACACATGTTGGACTCATCTGCCATATAGCTATCTCTCAGTATATGGATATGTTGGACTCAACTGTCATATAGCTAGTACTATGGATATGGATATGTTGGACTACTGTGTCATGTAGCTAACTCTCAGTATATGGACATGTTGGACTCATCTGCCATGTAGCTAGAACTCTGTATATGGAAATGTTGCACTGCTCTGCCATGTAGCTACCTCTCTGTGTATAAACATGTTGGAAACATCTGGATTGTAGCTAGTTGTCTCTCTATATATACATGTAGGAATCTTCTGCTATATAATTAACTCTCAGTTTATGGACATAGTGAACTCATCTGCTGTTTAGCTAGTACTCTGTATATGGACATGTTAGAATACTCTACCATGTAGCTAGCTCTCAGTATTTGGACACGTTGGACTCATCTGCTATGTATCTAGAATTCCGTATATGGACATGCTGGACTACTCTGCCATGTAACTAGCTTTCAGTATATGGAAACGTTGGAGTCCTCTGCCATGTAACTAGAATTCTGTATATGGACATTTTGGAGTTGTCTGCCATGTAGCTAACTCTCAGTATGTTGACAAGTTGGACTACTCTGCCATGTAGCTAGGTCTCAGTATAAGGACACGTTGGACTCATCTGCCATGTAGCTAGTACTCTGTAAATGGAAATGTTGGACTCATCTGCCATGTAGCCATCTCTCTCTGTATGAATATTCTAGAACTCTGTATATGGAAATGTTTCACTACTCTGCCATGTAGCTAGCTCTCTGTGCCTGGATGTGTTGGACTGACCTGCCATGTAGGTAGCTCCCTGTTTATGAACATATTGGACTTCTCTTTCATGTAGCTAGCTATCTGTACATGGACATGATGGACTCATCAGCCATATAGACACCTCTCTCTGTATGAACATGTTGGACTCATCTGCCTTGTAGCTAGTCTTCTACATATACACATGTTGAACTCATCTAACATGTACCTAACTCTCAGTATATGGACATGTTGGACTCATCTGCCATACAGCTAGTATTCTGTATATGGAAATCTTGGATTACTCTGCCATGTAGCTACCTCTCAGTATATGGACAGATTGGACTCATATGCCATGTAGCTAGAACTCTGTATATGGAAATGTTGCAATATTCTGCCATGTAGCTAGCTCTCTGTATATGGATAATATGGACTCGTCTGCCATGTAGCTAGCTCTCTGAGAATGGAAATGTTGGACTGATCTGTCACATATTTAGCTCTCTGTATATGAACATATTGGACTCGTCTGCCATGTAGCTACTTCTCTATATATGGACATGTTGGACTCATCAGCCATGTAGCCAGCTCTCTCTCTAAGAACATGTTAGAATCATCTGCCTTGTAGCTAGTCCTCTACATATACACATGTTGAACTCATCTAACATGTACCTAACTCTCAGTATATAGACATGTTGGACTCATCTGCCATGTACCTAACTCTCAGTATATGGACACATTGGGCTCATCTACTGTGTAGCTAGCTCTCTGTATATGGACATTTTTGATTCATCGGTCATGTAGCTAGCTCTCAGTGCATGGATATGTTGGACTGATCTGCCATGTAGGTAGCTCCCTGTATATGAACATATTGGAATTGTCTTCCATGTAGCTAGCTCTCTGTATATGGATATGTTGGACTCATCAGCCATATAGCCATCTCTCTGTGGATGAACATGTTGGACTAATCTACCTTGTAGCTAGTCCTCAATATACACATGTTTGATTCATCTGCCATGTAGCTAACTCTCAGTATATGGACATGTTGGACTAATCTGCCATGTAGGTAACTCTCAGTATATGGATATGTTGGATTCATCTGCCATTTGCTAATATTCTATATATGGACATGTTGTACTACTCTGCCATTTAGCTAGCTCTCAGTATATGGACACATTGGACTCATCTCCCAAGTAGCTAGACCTCTGTATATCGAAATGTTGAACTACTCTGGCATTTAACTAGCTCTCTGTGCATGGATATGTTGGACTGATGTGCCATATAGCTCGTTGTCTCTATATGAATATAATGGACTTGTCTGCCATGTAACTAGCTATCTGTATATGGATATTTTGGACACATGAGCCATGTAGCCAGCTCTCTGTGTATGAACATGTTGGACGCATCTGCCGTGCAGCTATTCCTCCTTATATATATACATGTTGGACTCATCTGCCATGTAACTAACTCTCAGTTTATGGACATGTTGGATTCATCTGCCATGTAACTAACTCTCAGTTTATGGACATGTTGGACTCATCTGCCATGTAGCTAGCTCTCTGTTTATGAACATGATGGACTCATCTTCCTTTTAGCTAGGCCTCTAAGTATACACATGTTGGATTCATCTACAATGTAGATAACTCTCAGTATATGGACATGCTGGACTCATCTGCCATGTAGCTAGAACTCTATATATGGACATGTTGGACTACACTGCCATGTAGCTAGCTCTCAGTATATGGACACGTTGGACTCATCTGGCATGTAGGTAGCTCTTTGTATATGAAGATATTGGAATTGTCTGCCATATAGCAAGCTCTCTTTGTAGGGACATGCTGGACACATCAGCCATATAGCCAGCTCATTCTGTATGAATATGCTAGACTCATCTGCCTTGTAGCTTGCTATTAGTATATGCACACTTTGAACTCATCTGCCATGCAGTTAAAATTCAGTATATTGAAATGTGACACTACTTTGCCATGTAGCTATCCCTCTGCATATGGACATTTTGGATTCGTCTGCCACGTAGCTGGAACTCTGTATATGGAAATGTTGCACTGCTCTACCGTGTTGCCAACTATCTGTTCATTGATATGTTATACTGATCTGCTATGTAGGTAGCTGTCTGTATATGAAGATATTGTACTTGTCTGCCATGTAGCTAGCCCTCTAAATATACACATGTTGGACTCATCTACCTCATAGTTAACTCTCAGTATATGGACATGTTGTACTCATCTGTATGTAGCTTGCTCTCTATGTATAAAATGTTAGACTCATCTTCCGTGAAGCTAGCTCTCTAAATATACACATGTTGGGCTCATCTGCCATATAGCTAACTCTCAGTATATGGATATGCTGGACTCATCTGCCATGTAACTAGAACTCTGTATATGGACATGTTGGGCTACTCTGCCATGTAGCTAGCTCTCAGTATATGGACACATTGGACTAATCTGCCATGTAGCTACAACTCTGTATATGGAAATGTTACACTACTCTGCAATATACCTAGCTCTCTGTATATGGACATGTTGGACTCATCTGACATGTACCTAGACCTCTGTATATGGACATGTTGGACTACTCTGCCTTGTAGCTAACTCTCCGTATATGGACACGTTGGACTCATCTGCCATGTAGCTAGAATACTGTATATGGAACTGTTGCACTTCTCTCCCATGTAGCTAGCTCTGTATATATGGACATTTTGGACTCATCAGCCATGTAGATAGCTTTCAGTACATGGATACGTTGGACTGATCTGCCATGTAGGTATCTCTCTAAGTATGAACATATTGGACTTGTCAGCCATGTAGCCTGCTCTCGGTGTATGCACATCTTGGACTCATCTCCCTTGTACCGATCCCTCTAAATATACACATGTTGGATCCATCTGTCATGTAGCTAACGCTCAGTATGTGAACATGTTGGACTCATATACCATATAGATGGTACTCTGTATATGGAAATGTTGGACTACTCTGCCATGTAGCTAGCTCTCTTTATATACAAACGTTGGACTCATATGCCATGTAGCGAGAACCCTGTATATGGAAATGTTGCACTACTCTGCCATCTAGCTAGCTCTTTGGACTCGTCTGCCATGTAGCTAGCTTTCTGTACATTCATATGTTGTACTGATCTGCCATGTAGGTAGCTCTCTGTATATTAATGTATTGGATTTGTCTGCCATGTTGCTAGCTCTCAGTATATGGATATGTTGTACTCATCAGCCATGCAGTCAGCTCTCTGTGTATGAACATGTTGGACTCATCTTCCATGTAGCTTACTCTCAGTATATGGACATTTTGCACTCATCTGCCATGTAGCTAGTACTCTGTATATGGACATGTTTCAGTAATCTGCCATGCAGTTAGTTCTCAGTATAGGGACATGTTGGACTACTCTGCAATGTAGCTAGAAATCTGGATATGGAAATGTTGCACTAATCTCCCATGTAGCTAGCTCTCTGTATATGGACATTTTGGACTCGTCTGTCATGTATCTTGCTCTCTGTGCATGGATATGTTCGACTGATGGGCCATGTAGGTAGCTCTCTATATATGAAGACATAGGTCTTATCTGCCATGTAGATAGGTCTCTGTATGTGGACATTTTGGACTCATCAGCCATGTAACCAGCTCTCTCTGTATGAACATGTTGGACACATCTGCCTTGTAGCTAGCCCTCTAAATATTCAAATGTTGGATTCCACTGCCATGTAGCTAACTCTCAGTATATTGTCATGTAGGAGTCATCTTCCATGTAGCTAGTATTATGTATATGGATATGTAGTACTTCTCTGCCATGTAGCTAGCTCTCAGTATATGGACATGTTGGATTCATCTGCCATGTAGCTAGAACTCTGTATATGGAAATGTTGTACTAGTCTGCCATCTAGGTAGCTCTTTGTATATGGACATTTTTTACTCGTCTGCCATGTAGCTAGCTTTCTGTACATGGTTATGTTGTACTGATCTGCCATGTAGGTAGCTCTCTGTATATTAACATATTGGAATTGTCTGCCATGTAGCTAGCTCTCAACATATGTACATGTTGGACTCATCAGCCATGCAGTCAACTCTCTGTGTATGAACATGTTGGACTCATCTTCCATGTAGCTTACTCTCAATATATGGACATTTTGCACTCATCTGCCATTTAGCTAGTACTCTGTATATGGATATGTTACACTAATCTGTCACGTAGCTAGTTCTCAGTATATGGACATGTTGGACTCAGCTGCCATGGGCTAGAACTCCGTATATGGAAATGTTGCACTACTCTGCCACTTTGCTATCTCTCTATATATGGACATTTTGGACTTGTCTGCTATGTAGCTAGCTCTCTGAGCATGGATATGTTGGACTGATCTGCCATGTAGGTAGCTCTCCGTATATGAACATATTGGACTTGTCTGCCATGTAGCTAGCTCTGTGTATATGGACATGTTGGAAACATCAGCGATGAAGCCAGCTCTCTCGGTATGAATACGTTGAACCCATCTGCCTTGTCTCTAGGCCTCTCTATATAAACATGTTGAACTCATCTTCCATGTAGCTAACTCTCAGTATACTGACATGTTGGACTCATCTGCCATATAGCTAGTACTCTGTATATGGACATGTTGGACTACTGTGCCATTTAACCAGCACTCTCTGGTAGCGTAGTGGTTACGAATCGGGCTGCGAACCTTAAAGTCAACGGTTCTAAACTACCAGCCGCTCCGCGGGAGAAAGATGAGGATATGTTTGACTGATCTGCAATGTAGGTAGCTTGGGCTACTCGGGCTTAATTGCTAGGGTTGTTAGGGCTTAGG
>NW_006409337.1:14524-74033 GCF_000296735.1 Chrysochloris asiatica | reverse complement strand
CAGCCACAACTCTGACAGTGACTGTCTCCAGGCTGCAGGCTAGATACCAGACAGGGAGCTCTAGTTCTTCTCTGGGCAGCAGATAGAGACCCCCCCTCCCCCACCCCGCCCAGCCTCCCAGCCCTGCCTGAATCATGGCTCATGACAGGAGATGGATTGTCAGAGAAGGAAAACACCTTTCTATCAGCTGACATCAACCAGCTAGACTTTGACTTAGGAAACCTTACACGATAAAAGCTGAATTTTCCTCATGGAGGAGGCTGAGCAGTGTGATTTGGCTTGCCTTGTGAGAGGATCACTCTGTGGAGCGTGTGGAGCCCCCTCCATGGCCCTAGAAACAGTCATGTTGTCTCCTGACAGCTGAGCTCCCTGACATGAAGTAGTGGGCAATGACGCTGCTTCCTGACAGCCCTGCCCAGTGTCTTCCAGGGCTGGCAGAATGGCTTGGGCGTGCTGGGGGCTCTCGCTGTTCTGTTGCTAGGGGTCCCCACTGTGTTCCCTCAGGCCCTCCCTTAAGTGAGCTCTGCATTCTGTGCCTTTTTTTGCCCGGGGGCAGGGATGGAAATCTCCCCAATAAGCATCTCCCCACTGGGTGCTGACTGTTGTCAGTAAGTCCTGGAGTGTTATCTGCACCCCTCTGATTCCTGGACCACTGCCATCAACCCCATAACCCATGGCATGCCTCTGCATACTGTGGGCAGAGGCCAGTGGTCCAAATGGCCCTGTTAACAAGTGGGGGCAAACCTGACCTCTGCACAGTGCCCATGCTTGTCCCCTCTGCCCATTCCTGGCTTCAGACGCCCACCATCAGCCCATGTCCAGGTTGGGTTGTGCCATGTGCCACAGGGGAAACACTAGAGGGTGAAGCAGGGCCCCTGGAGCTGGAGATGCTAGGCCGTTTTTGGAGTACTAACCCTCTTGAGGTCCTGCCGGCCTTTTCTGTAATACCCCCACCCTGCTGTGTGTGAGGTCTGTGTGTGTTTATGTTGGGGAGGTTCCTTGTCCTCTGTGTGTGGTGAACTTGGTCCTGCCATTGCAGTTTGCAGTTGGCCAGAAATCATCTTCTGTAGCTTCTTTCTGAAGTGGAATCATTACCATATATACACCGAATGCTGCATCTGTTTTCCCTTTTCTCTCTGAATGCCTCTCATCATGGATGGTTAGTCTCACACCTTAATAATGCGTTAACCAGGTGTTAACACCTTTGTTGTTGTTAGGTGCCATTGAGTTGGTAGCAAATGTTATTGACCCTAAGCACAAACACTGCCTGGTGCTGGGTCAGCCTTGCAATCTTTGCTACATGTGAGTCCATTGCTGCTGTCACTGTGCCAATCCATCTCATTGGGGACCTTCCTCGTTTTCTTCAACCCTCCACTTCACGGACAGGTCCCTTCTGATATTATCTCCAAAGTATGAGAGACAAAGTCTGGCCATCCGGCTTCCAAGGAGCACTCTGGCCATACTTCTTCCAGCACAGTTTGTTCTTTTGGCAGTCCAGGGGTGACTCTGCTTGTATTTAAAATACCTGTGGCATAGCTTCCAGAATCACAGCAATACACAAACCCTAACTTTACCTGACAGACGAGTGGTGGAGTCGTTTCCTAGAACTGCTGTAGAAATTACCATGAAGTTGACGGCTCAAAAGCAGTTGAAATGTACCTGCTCACAGTTTGGAGATCAGAAGTCTGAAATCAATGTTTTCCAGGCCTTGCTTTCTCCCAAGGCTCTAAGGGAAGATCTTTTGTCTCTCCCAGCTTCTGGTAGACCCAGGTGTTCATTGACTTGAAGGCTTGTCTTTACTTCATTTACTTGAAGGCTTGTCTGAACCTAACTTCTTCAAAACCCTCATTTCTTCTTTAAAACCCTTATTTCCAAACAAGATCATAGGCATAGGTATGAGTGAGGGCTTAGGACTTCCAACTGCCTTTTTGGATTACTTTCTCATTTTGGGTATGGGGGAGGAGACTTAGTTTGGGGATTATGGCAAGGCCTAGGTTAGGCCTAGGACTTCATTCGTTAGGGTTGTGGTCAGGACTAGGGTTAGTGTGAATGATGAAGGTCGGGCAGGCCTACCAGTAAGACTTGGTCTGATGTTAGGCTTACAGTTAGGTTTGTTTATATAAAATTTACTTACTTTTCTTCAAATCTGATTTCCTCTTCATGTGGAACTTCTGTGACTACATTATTCTTTTTATGTTTTTGTGTTCTTGTGGCTGTTGCCTGGTCCTCTTGCTGTTCTGTTAGCCTTTGCATACTTCTATATCTGGATTGTGTCTGTGTGATATCGGCATGTAGGTTTGTCTTAGGTTATTGGCTGCTGTTGCTTTTCTGTCCAAATAACTGTCGTTAGTATTTTATTGTAAGGTTGCTCTGGTCTTTAAACATTCTATTAATTTCTGTTTCTCTGAAAATGACCTAGTTTCGATGGGCAGTTTTGCTGGAAACAGGATTTGGGGATGTTTTGTCTTTTTTTTCAGAGTTTTATAGCTGTCATTGCATTATCTTGTCTACATGGTTTCTGTTGAGAAATCATAGCTTAGTCTTAGTTCTCCATTCTAAGTAACTTTTCATTTTCCCTGAGGTGTTCTCAGGATTCTTTCCTTAACTTTGGTTTTGAAAAGTACCATTGGAATATGTTGTGGTATTGTTCTTTTGATGGGGTATCCTGATTGGAGTTCACTTAACTTATTGAATGGCTAACTTCTCATGTTTCATATTGTGTCGTTAAGTGCTGTGAAGTCAGTTTCGACTCACAGTGACCCAGTCTAGGGTTTCTGAGGAACAGCTGGTGAGTGTGCATCGCTGACCTTGTGGTTTAAACAGGCAGTGCATTAACCTATAGCTTTATGCCAACAAGTCTTAGACAATATTATCTAGGTGGGCTGTGTGTGTGTGTGTGCGCGTGTTTTTCTGTTCTGGAATTCCTATCACATGTATGTTGTCCCTCTTGATAGTGTTCCACATAAACTGGAGGCTTTCTTTACATTTTTAGATTCGTTTTTGTAATTGTTTCTCTAGCAGATGAGTTTTGAGTTGTTTCTTCAAACTCAGTAATTTGACTTTCCATCCATTCCATTTTATGTCTTTGCTCTCCTCTCTTAGTAACCCGTCATCACTTCCTTAAACCAAGGTCCTCACTTTAACGAGACCCCCAGAATGTGTTCCAGTGGGGTCTCCAATGTCTCAAGTGGGGAAGTCTCTTTAGTCTTTCATTAAGGTCCTCCCCTTGAGTCCTACCATGGCCTGGACCCCTTCCCTCTGAGGATGGAGACTGTTGGAACACACCACTCCACGCCTTTCTGACATCAAGGGGTGGAATTGAGGGGTATCTCGAGTTCACAGGGCTGAAGGCAGGAGGATTCCTCTGGTACCTCTGTTCTGAGATCCAGGGATCCAGGTGGCCCTTCAGACCTGCCCTGCCCCCGCCCCCATCCCAGTTCCCTGGTCAAATTGATGTGAAGTTGCAGCCTTGGAGTAATTCCAAGGTCTCTAGTTGAGAGGAATCCTGTAGAAACCTCTGTGTTGTGGCATCAGTGGTCCTCATCTAGGTGGAAATTCCTGACATCAGTCTCACTGCTCTGACTCCCCAGTCCCCCAAGGATCTCCCAGGTCTATTATTGGGGGTAGAGCAGTTTGCGAGTGTAGTGGGGAGAGGCAATCACTCCATCTGGTATGCGGCCCCCGGCCCCCGGCCCCCTAGTGACTACAAGATATTCATTTTAACTCCTTACAGCTTGCTGAGACTACTGAGAAGGAAGTGGTGGGGCAAAGCGTCTCTGACAGCCTTGCCCAGGATCTGAGGGCTGAAAGCAGGGGCTGGGCAAGACTAGGGCAGACTCTGTTCTGGAGCTGGGGGTCCCCTCAATTTTCCCACCTTGGCTCTGGAAGAGTCTGGAACCCCACATATGGCCACCCTCACCTGTGGTCTCCCAGGGCTGATCCCAGGAGCATGCTTTGGTGTGGCCCCTCTGTCTGTAGTTGGTGGTTGCTGAGTTCTCTCTCAGGATGTTCACTTTGCCTCCTGGCATTCCCTCTGTTGGGACACCTCATTGCGTTGATCTGAGTCTGGTCCCTTGGACCAACAACCTGGAATCACAATCTGCAAATCCTCATTCACTGAAGGGCAGGCAGGGGGGGCCAGCCAAGTTTGGCCCATCAGCCCTCTTTAGGTTCCTCACATTGCAGACTTGCAGGTACAAGGTCCTCTCCCCTCTGTTGACCTCAAGCTGGCTCCCTCAGACCAAGACCCCACGACCCTGAAAACCCTAAGTAACAAGTGAAGGTAGGATTGCTCAGCTAAACAGCTCTGATGGGGTCTGAGTGTGAATTGATAGCAGGGCCGAACTGGGTTCTGTGGGTTCCCATGAGCTAGAGTCCACAGGCCCTTCATGGCTTCCTCAGGACTCTCCCTCCTGGGACCAACTTCCAAATCTAGGAGAGTGCCACCTTGGGGTCTTGGACCTTGGGCTCCCCAGTCACCAGATTTCAGAGGTCCTTCTGCTCCTTAGGACACAGCCCTCTCCAGAAGTAACGTGATCTATTCCACTCCACAAGCACCAGAAGCAACTCAGTCAGAAGTCTTTGTCTCTAGGATGTTTTCTCTGAAGGGTGGCAAAGTCACATCCTTCTAGGAAAAAGCCCCAGCAGGGTGGGAGCAGCTTCTCATGACTCCTCTCCACAGAAACGTGAAGGGCTCAGCAGAGACCCTGGGCACCTGCACACCTGGATCAGAGGGGGGGGGGCGCTGGGATTGGGCAGGTGCCAGTCTTTTCATACAGTGAGAACTGATCTTTCATCCTGGGTCACATGAAGACAAGGTCATATAAAGGTGCCGACATGGCACGGAATTGTGTCCGCATAGCCAGGAGTCCCTGTCATCAGATGTGCCAAGGTCAGGGTTCTCAATGTGCCTAGCATTTTACAGATGACCCTCTACTGAGTGGACATGGGCGGCCTGTGGGGCTCCAACACATCCATAAAGTACCTGAGTATCTCCCAGAGGCCTGTGTAATGCCGGGGCTCCGTTATGATGTACTTCCTTCTACCAGGCAAGCAGATGATCGATACCTTAGGAGGCTTCTCAAGTCAGAGACAGACAAGTGACAGAGACAAGGGGCATCCCTCAGACAGGTGGCCACTCATTTCCTGGTGTTTATATTGGCCTGCACCTTCCAGGGGAGATGGTGCTGAAGGAGATCTCGGCATGTTGGGCTGGGAACACGGTTCCAGAACAGCTTTGGAAGGTGCGGTGATACTCTTGTCTTCAGCTTCACGAGAAGCTCAGGGAGTCTCTTTTAAAGTAGGGACACCTGTAGAAGTGTCACTAAGACCCCAACATGGGAAAGGAAGAGTAGTGACTGTGATGCCACACAAGGACCAGCAGCAGAGATGACAAGTCCAGCCCCCTGAGCAGTGTCACAAAGGCCACAGTGCCTGATGGGGGCTGGAGACTTGGCCGTTAATCCTCAGCAGTCCCCACCCTGTGATGGGCATTTCTGGTCATTTACCTGTCTGTGTCCAAACACAAACACCTTCCTGGTATCAGGCCAGCTGTCTATGAACCAAAGTTCCTTCATTTTAGCCCTTCCCCTCTGCCCATGGGCTCCACATGCACAGTTTAATGCAAGGCATGTAAGCCCAGGTCCCCCTGTCTTCCATTTACACGGCATCACCTGTCCCTGGGATGAGGGTCTGAGGAAGACTGACCCCATGATGGATGCTGCCTCTGTATCCTAATGCCTGTGGAAGGAACACAAGCTTGTGCCATCATCACTGGGTACTACCAATTGTTTGCTGATTGTTCCTCTGACCTCAGTTTGCACACACATACACACATATGGGGGCACACGTCCCCAATGACTGCGTACAAATCTAGGCAGTGAGACTGTGGACTGACTTCCTGCCATGCTCCGAGTTGACTCGGCATCACTGACCCAGGCTGACTCATGCTCTCTCAAACTGTGGGGGAGAATCAAGGTTCTCACTCGGAAGGCCCATTCCACACAGCATCGCCTCAGGAGTGTTACTGAACCTCTCTGAGCCTCAGTCTCCTCACGGGGAGACAGTTGCAGCACCTGCCCTAGAGGACTGCAAGCTTTCACTGAGAACCACCCAGGGAGCAAGGCACCTAGCAGTAAGTCATAGCTGCTGCTGTTGCTTCAAAGGTGTGGTGCTGGACAGCAAGGCTGGAATCCAGTAAGTACATCTTTGGCCTTGGTTAGTTACAGGATGTCATTTACAGCAAGCACTGGACCCCCTTGGGTGTCACTACAAATCATGTGCCCCCACTCCAGTAGAGTTCCCCTTCCTTGAAACGGCAGAGGTGGTGGGCAGAGCCAGACAGGCCTCACCGCAAATGGTGGTTTCAAGACCCTAAACCTTTGTTTGCTGAGCAGCACTGACCAAGTAAGCAGAAGGACTGCTGAGATTGATCCCATGGGAACCCAGCTTGGAACTCCTGGGACCCTCGTTTGAGGTTCATGAGCTGCAGTCAAGATCACATGGCAAAGGTGGAATCTTGGTGTCATCCTCTACTGTCCTTGCATCCACTTAGCCTGAATTTGCATGCCCACCAGGTCTTAAGGGTTTTCCCCAACCGCAACCCCACCCACCTGGGCTGTCTGTGCAGCTAGAGGTGCCCTCTGATGCCAGCCGAGCCCATGCTGTGAGCCCTGGACCATCTGGATAACAAGCTCTGCACGGTGCACGTTGAAAACCAGCAACCACTTTATTGAACAGCTTGGGCAGCCAAAGCTGAGCGCTCCACTGAACTTCACACACACCACACGGGCAAGGCCACACTGCCCGTACCCTGCTTGCAGAGAGGATTTTTTGCAGGCCAGTGCCAGGGCAGGAGCTGTGTGCAGGACTCCACCGTAGCCCAGATAACACAACCCAGGAGTGGTGTGCTCGCACCATCCTGTGTGCTTCCCTTGGCTCCTCTCTGCCTCCTCTAGAGGATGCCTCCTGGATCTGCTAGCTGTAAGTACTGGCCTCTTCTTCCCTCTGAGCTATGGCTGTGCCAGCAGTGCTTACAGAAACTGTTCTCAGAGTGAAAACATCAGGACCCAGACTACATTTCTCTTGTTACTGAAGACAAAAACCTCACCATGATTCTGCTGGCCAGCTTTGGTCTCAGCCACTTTGCATGGGTACAGTTTCAAGTAGTGATTTGTTGTATTTGGCTAGCCCTTGCTCCCGAGCCTTTGTAAAACTGGGACCGTTTCTTTCTCATGACATTTGTCCTGGCAGTCACAGCTACTCTGTCCCAGGAGAATCTCTAGTAAGTGAATGGCCTTGTCCGGTGAAGTCCAGGTGTGTAAAAAAATACTTTCACAGAATATACTGTCTAGACTGGGATCGCACACTGTGTGTCTCAATGCTAAAATATTGTATAAATACTATACAGGTATAGAGTCTCTCCTTGACAAAGGTCTCGCCATGGAGGGCACTGGAAACAAGGCCTGAATGGCATCCAAACCAGGGGTCGATGGAGACATGTGAAGAGGTCCTATTGATGACCACCTTCCCAGAAGTGTGAGCCACACATCATGGCTTACATGCTTTGAAAACACTGTGAACCTGTTCGCATTTTACACAAGAGCCATGAAGACTCACTTTCTTGGGTCTGATTGGCCATCCCGCCAGGGGGAGGAACCAGTTCCTCAGGGCCATCTGGAAGTCAGTTTCTCCTGCTCTCTTGAAGGCCCATGCTTCTTTGAGCCAACTGCTTCTGATACCCCCCACACTGCATTGTCCTGTCCCCTCCGCCTCTGTGGCACATGGTGGGGAGTCATGGATAGGGGTTGAATGCAAACAAGGCATAAGATGACAGTCCCCGTAGATCCAGTTCCTGTTTTGGGTGGAGGGGGCCACAGAGGCAGAGGTCTGGGGGAAGTGTGTGTCTGGTCCACTGATGTTCTCTCCTGGTAAGAAGGAACTTTAGTCTGGCATTTCAATATTTAACTTGGGAGGGGGAAGCACATATTTCCCAGGGCTCTGTGTAATGACTACCCTGGCCTTCTTTCGAAACATAGGAGCAATTTTAGGAGGTTCTGGAATAGGAGTTTCTTCAGTTTCTTCATTATCTTCGTGATGGAGATCATATGAAATGTTTCCATATTCTCGTAAAAATGGGAAAATCTCAAGCAGAAACTGACAGAAATCTTTACGAATACCGAACCACCCTGAAATATAAGAAAGAACTTTTTACAAAACTAATTTTGACCAAGTTTTACATACATTTTCTTTCCTGAAGGTGAAGTGGTGCTTGCATACAGCCAGGCTTTACTCTGTCTGATGTCCAAGAATCAGGACTAAGCCAGTGCCTCTAAGGGGCTGAGACAAGCACTCCCGCTTCAAAACCCAGAAACCAACTTAGTGCCATCCCTAATCGGACAGAGCAGAAGTGCACCTTAGGGTTTCTGGGACTGACAATCCTTCTGGAAGCAGACAGCCTCATCTTTCTTCTGTGCTGTGAGGTTTGAACTGCCAACCCTCTGGTTAGTAGCCCAATGCCTAGCCCACTGAGCTGCCGGACCGCCTTACTCAGGGCTCTGTTGTTATTAAGGTCCGGTGAGCGGTTCCAACTCATAGCAACTCTGTATAGGGTTTCTGAGAAGTGGCTGGTGGGGTTGAACTGCAAGTTTTGAAGATTAGCAGTCTAGTGTTTATCCTACAGCACCATACCAGGTCTTCATGCTCACACCTCTTGTTGTTGCTAAGTGCCATGGAGTCGGTTCAAACCGACCTGGAGGGTTAGTGCGGTGTCCTAGTAAGGTTCAGGGACTATGAGGCCATCCTCGAAGCATTCCTGGTCACCACACTCAGAATGTCAGCCAAGGAGGAAACCTGCCACCCCCAGGACAAAGGCAGAGGTCAGGCACGCATTGGTTGGGCTCATCCACTTCCGTGACCTCCAGGAATCCTGTCTTTCCTGTCAGCTCAGCGCTGGCTCTCCTGGTGCACAGCCAACAGGGACAGACTGGGTTGCAGTCTAGGCCCTTCCTCGCCCTCACTGCACTGCCTTCCCAAAGGGCAGTCTCTGGAGAGGAGCACCAAGCCGGGTGAGGAGAGGCACTATTAAAAGATCCTTTCAAATCAGCATAGCACACCTTGGGGCCAGAGAGGAAGAAAGAGCCAGCCAAGTACCCCCCCCAAGACTGACAGTGCTAGGGAAGGCTGCTGGTGGCCAAGGGAGAGCAGGCTGGCCATCAGAGACCCTTTCCTGGAAAACAACCTTCATTCAGAGCCGTCAGCCTTCTCCTTTGCTAGATGTGGACAGAGACACACATGTTCTCACACATACACACACGTCACACACCACACCCAAGGGCTTACGACTGCTGGCTACATACAGTGGTTTCCTCCCTTCTGTCCAAAGGTGGTTGCCATGAGAGTGATGAGCGAAAGCCACAGTGGGACGAAGATAGGTATACAGGAAAATGTGTTGTGACCATCCAGTTTGTGAACCAGCAGGATCTAAAGAGAGAATGAGACCAGGTCAGGGGGATATGACATGAGGAAGTGGTGAGAGGGAGGCTGCAGCCCAAGCCACACCAGCCGCCCCACCAGCCAAGGATACTATGCAATACAGGAGAACATGGCCACCCTCCTCTCACTGCCACATGCCTCTTCAGGGCTGCACTGCACACAGCAAAGTCCTTTTGCTGTTTGTTCCAAGGAGCAAATAGTGCCTGATGGACAGTTCTCCACAGAAGTAAAACACAAAGGAAAACTTTCCCTTTCAAACAGTCAAAGCAGCAATAAATATAGAAGTATCCTGGCTAAAAAAGGGTCCTTCTCATGGCCGGTTCCCACCCCCAGACGGGAAAGGCACTTCTATGCTTCCCGGGGGTCTCTGCGGGAGTCCACAGGCTCACTGGCTGTCCCAATATTCAGGTTGTTATGGGAGGTGAGGGTGGGGGTGGGGGTGGGGGAGTGCTCACCTCAAAAGTAAGCAGTGGCACAACGATCGTCATCCAGCTCAGGGCCATTGTTATGTGGGTCCTTCGTTGCTCCGCGATCACATCCATGGAGCGCAAGAACAAGACAGACCACACGATGTAGTAGAGGACAACCAGGCAGAGAAAGGACATGAGAATCCAGAGGGGGACACACACAACCTGAGGGGACAAGAGAGCCATCTCTGCAGTTTCCACCACAGCAGAAAGAGGTCTCTCCCACAAGACAGCACAAGTCTGAAGGAGGACACTGGGGGCCTGTGCTCAGGCATGTTTACCATCAGTCACTCGACCTCCCACTCTTTGTCAGGCCTTCTTGTTAGCCTCCCAGCTCCCAGAGGGCCAGAGCAATACTGCCACCCTGTGGGGACACACTCCTAGCCTCTGTCTTCACAGGCACTTGGCAACTGATCCGAGAAGCTGCTCCCTGGAAACCTCAGCTGCCCAGCTGTGTCTAGACCCCCTGCTAAGTGAAGATCAGTGCTGGGAGTCTTTGCTCCCCCTTCCATACAAGAGTCAAGGTGGACTCTGTAGGCTGCTATAGAACCAGACAGACCTTGGACAATATTCTCAGCTGTTCATTTTTCCTTTTATTATCCTACAGGAAAATTAATTTTTTGTGAGTACAGTTCTATTACTTTTAACACATGCATAGGATAGATACAGAATACTTCTATCACCCATCAAATCCCTGTGCTAGCCTTTATTTTGGCCATCTCCCCACCTGTAACCCCACTTTTGTCTTTTCTAGAATGCTACATAAATGGAGTTAGTCAGCGTGCAGCCGTGCCAGACTGGCCACTTGCATTGAGCTCAGCATGCCCATTGTGTGTATATTCATACTGTATGAAAGTATACTGCAGAGGGAGACTCTGATATACGGAAATACAGTTTGTTTACACAGTCACTGACTGAATGGTATTCGGGTTGATCCAGTTTGGGGCTGTCACAAATAAAGCTGCTACAATCTGTCATGTTTGGTTTTTTGTGTAAACCAAAGTTTTCATTTCCCTAGAATAAATACCCAAGATTGTTGGTCATATAGTATCTCTATACTTAATGCTTTAAGAAACTGACGGATTGTTTTCCAGATCTGCTACATCATGTTACAGCCTGACCAGCTGTGGTGTAGTGAATTATCTAATGTCTCTTCTAGCCATAGTCTGCAAGTCCCACCAAACGTTTCTGCCCTACTGGGTCTGGTTGACAGAAGGTGTGAGAAGATAGGCTGACATGATTCAGCTGTGGATACTGGCAGAGTTCATTGGAATTGTGAAAACTTGAATCTCTAGCATGGGTATAAAAATGAACCATCTCAGAAGCAGGAGGGAAGATCTCACTGCCATCAAAGAAGAGGAGCCAGAAATAGAGCATGTCCTTTGGACTCCAAGATCCCTGTACATTGAACCTTCTTGGCTCAGGCACATAAATCTTAAGACCAGAAGAGTGGCACAGGAGCAGCAGAGCCAAGAGTCAGAGCAGGAGACAGAGTGATGGGCTTCCCAGCCCACGGAGCAAGTAAAGCTGAATGACTTTGGGCAGGAGGTTTGCTTGCAGACTGGGGTGTCTCCAGGCACTGAACTGGAAGAACTAGGCTTGCTGATCTACAGAGCTAGAGCCAAATGCCTTCAGCTAGAAGCTTATGGCGGAATGGTGTACCTTATGGGCATTTATCATCATCCACAAAAGACCTTTAAAGTGTTGAAGAGCAAAGATGTAAGATTGAAGACTAAGGTGCGCCCGACCCAAGCCAAAAGAAGAAGTGCAGCCAGAGTGCTCCTTGGAGGACATGATGGCAAACTTCGTCTCTCATACTTTGAGCATATTGTCAGGAGGGACCAGTCACTGGAGAAGGATATCATGTTTGGTAAGGTGGAAATGGTCACAGAAAAAGAGGAAGACCGCCAGTGAGATGGGTTGGCAAAGTGGTAGCATTGATGGGCTCAAGCATGGCAACAATTGTGAGGTTGGCCCACGACCGGGCAGTGTTTCGTTCTGTTGTGCACAGGGTCACTATGAGTCGGTACCAACTCGATAGCACCTAACAACAAAAACAACAAAAGACCTCTGTAACAATAGCCAAGCAGAGGGAGGCCAGCCTGTGGACACAGAAGAGGAAAGGCTGTCCTGACTGGAACAACTGTGCCCTGAACATCTGTGACACGGCATTGGCACCTGTCAACTTCCCGAATAGATTATGGAAGCCAGTTGAGGAGTATGGAGATGTGTGGGAGGAATGAATAGGCCATATCTGGGTTCCAACCATCTATGACGTTTCCAGTGTCTACACTTTCTTACTAACAGTTGTTATTCTCTGTCTTTTTGATTCTAGGTATCCTTTTGTTGTTGGTAAGTGCTGTCAAGTTGATTCTGACTCACTGCAACCCTGTATAGGGTTTCTGTACAGGGAGCAGAAAGTCTCATGTTTCTCCCGTACAGCAGAAGGTGGGCTCAAACTGTGGACCTTGTGCTTTGCAGCCCAGTGCTTACTGTGTGTAGCCGCCACACTCCCCTAAGCATCCTTCTTGTTGTTAAGTGCTGTAGAATTGGTTCTGACTATTAGGGATCCAGTATAGGGTTTTGAAGAGTGGCTGGTGAGTTTGAACTGCTGACCTGGTAGTTCAAAACAACCTTTCAATATAGTGATTATCCTACAGCATTACAACAGGACTCTCTAGGCAGTCCTTCCTTTTTTCTCTCTTTCTTCAAGGTTGACAGGAGTCTATGGAGCGTGTTCAAACTCAGCCCATAGCTTCATTGCTGCCTTTCCCCCACTTCGACTCACATGTAGATCAATACAGTCACCAGTAAGCTTAGATGTCTGCTAGTGTGTTCACGAGGGAGGTTTGTCCTGAAGGGGTTCGACTGCTTGCCTCAATGACTCCCCACCGAACAGTTTGCTTGTTTCTTGTAATAGCCAAACAGACTGCCGTTGGTTTTTTCATGTTCATCCTTCTTTCAAGAAGTATCTTCTGTTCCTCTAGCTGTTCCAGGATGGTCTACATGGCATTCAAATGGGAATGTCCCACCTCAGAAGGTTCTGGATGGGGCTCAAGATTGCACCTAAGGTCCTATACACTACAAAGGCTCTTCAAGAAGCCTGTTTCACTGAGCAAGTTCTAGAACCCCTTTTAGGTATTCCAATCAGTTATAGGCGGAAGACGGGCTTACAAGCTTTCTGTAATCATTTTTCCTGATATTGCTTTCTATCACACTGAAGTGTCAATTTTACAATAGTAGGCAAGGGAAACCAATATCCATAAGACAGTTAAGCATCTTAATATTATTTCTTCTCTTTAACCCAATCAGGCTATGACTCAATCCCTTTACCACAGTCCTGTTGTTGCAAGGTTGAGCATACATCACTGTTTACCTCTGTCCCATTTAGTCCATGCAAACCTGCCTAAGTGACCCTTAGCTACCTTGTTCTTGTACCCTTCCCTGTTCTTGTGTATTGCCCTTTCCTTGTATATTGCCCTCCCAAACACCATACCTATAATGTGTCTATCTCCTAACCTGTGCTCTACTGTTCCCTCCCTCCCACCCCTGACAATTTTTTTCTTTTAGTATGGGTATCTTTTCTTAAGCTTTTATAATAATGATCTTATGCAATATTTGTCCTTTTATGACTAATAACACTCAGCATAATGTCTTCAAGGTGCATCCATGTTATGCGGTGGTTTGTAGCTGCATTGTTATTCTTCATGGTAGCATAATATTCCATTGTGTGTATGTACCACAGTTTGTTTATCCATTCTTCCACTGATGGGCACTTAGGCTGTCTCCATCTTTTTGCTATTTTGAATACAGCAGTGATAAACATTAGTGTACATATATCTACTCTTGTTCTGGCTCGTATTTGTTGTGGATATACACCAAGTAGAGGAATGCTGGATTTTAAGGTATTTCTATTTCCAACTTTCTGAGGAAGTATCACACTGTTTTCCAGAGTGGTAGGATCATTTTACATTCCCACCAGCAGTGTGGAAGGGTCCCAGTCTCTCCACATCCTCGCCAGCATTTATTGCCCTCTGCTTTTTTGAACTTCACTGTTATTGCTGGTGTGAGATACCTCATTGTTTTTTTATTTGCATCTCTCTAACAGCTAATGATCATGAACATTTCTTCATATGTTTGTTGGCTGCCTGAATGTCTTGCTTGGTGAAGTGTTTATTCATGTCCTGTGCCCATTTTTTAATTGGGTTATTTGTTGTTTTCTTGCAGAGGTGTTGTAGTTTATTGTAGATTTTAGAGAGTAGTCTCTTGTCTGATATGTCATTGCAAAAGCTTTTTTTTCCCACTCTGTGGGAAACTTTTGGTGAAATTTTTTGATGCACATAAGTTTCTAATTTTTAGTATGTCCCAATAATCTATTTTGTCTTCTTTTGTTTGTGCAATTCTTGCAACTGAATTTTATAGGGTGCGATTGTAGCTTGGCTATATGATCACAATTGCTGTCTCTTCTTGGGTAATGTAGGGAGAGAAATAGCCCCACCCAACCCCAAGGAAAAAAGGGGCACCAAAACAAAACAAAAAACAAATTGGACAGTAAAGTCTACAATTGCTACACACACACAATGTAACAAAATAGTAAGATTTTAATGCCCCCTTTTTAGCTTCTTGCTTTCAAGGCCACCTGAGAAATTTCAAGATGTTTGACCTTCTTCCTTTCTTGCCTCTCTCTCTTCTCAAGCCCTTTCAGGTGTTTCTACTAGTGGGAAACAGCCCAGGGCAGGCCAGAACTCTTTTGGAAGACGCTCCTGTTTTAAACTGTTCCTGTTGACTCCTCCCCCTTCTTCAACTCTGGGCCCAGTGGTCTTTACTGAGCAGATCCATGTGCGTGCGTAGTAGAACCCTCTGGGGGAGGGGGGGTGTCAAATCGCTCAGGCACCCCTCTAGTCACCAGAGTGGAGATGTGCAGATATAGAAAGATAAATGAACCCCCCAAAGTTGTTCAACATTATCTCTGCCCTTTATCTCAGACCTTTGCAATGGGAGTTCCCTCTTGCTCTTGTGTCTGCTTTGTTCTGCTTAAGATGGATGTACTGGGACTTGCTGGCTGCCACAATTCAGAAAACACCATTTTTCTTGCTTCTGCTATAAATCCTACTAGCAGTAAGCCTTCGATACTTATAAATATTCCTTTATATGTAGTTTGAGCTCTGGAAGCATCCCCTGAACTTGCTTTGTCCGGTATTCTGTGTTATCTACGTGCAGCCTTTCCCTAATCAGCTACCAAGCCTCTCCTACTGGCTAACGAACACTCCAACCTAAAGCCTTGCTTCCAACAGCAGCTGCACTAGCTGTCTTTCCTGGTGCAGTACTGTAAACCCCAAATCTTCCACTGCCCTCAAACAACTCCAGCGCCACTGCCTCTACCTTGGTCACCAGTCTTTCATTTTGTGGATGCCCACATTTTTAATTTTCTTTTTGTTTGTAGACCATACCAATATTGTTATTTCTGAGAACTTTTTAATTATCTCCAGATCCTAAAGGTTTTCTCCTGTATCTTTTTCTAAACATTTTGTAATTTCACCTTTTAATTTGTGGTTCCATTTTAACTTGGTGTCTGAGTTTCAATTCTCCTGATGAGCTAGTTTGTGCCTGTTGGTTTAGCTGAATGTTGGTTTATACATGGGCAGGTCCTTGTGTGCTGCTTGCTAAAGTGCTACAGCAGTTTTGGGATCAGACTGTAACTCACTGGAGTTCCGTTCTTAGGGAAATGGTAGTGACCTTACTTGCTGACTCCCTTGAACTTTGTGACAAATTTGTAGTCAGACTGCTGCATCTGCTAGAACTTGAGCAGTCGCTCTGTTCACTTCCTGAAAACAGTCACAATTCCAACCATATTTTTTTCCTGATTAGATCTTACACTACAACAGTGGTCTTATTCAGAGATGTTTCCTCCATGTCACAACAGAAAACCTTTTGAAACTCAGTTTTTTTGCTCCAGCTACACCCAGAAGCTGCATAGAAACAATCTTTTTGATTAAGAATGTATTGGATGAAGACTCATTAACAACCTGCGATATGCCGATGATACAACCTTGCTTGCTGAAAGTGAAGAGGACTTGAAACATTTACTGATGAAGATCAAAGAGCACAGCCTTTGATATGGATTACATCTTAATGTCAAGAAAACAAAAATCCTCACCACTGGACCAATAAGCAACATTCTTATCAATGGAGAAAAGATTGAAGTTGTCAAGGACTTCATTCTTCTTGGATCAACTATCAACACTCACGGAAGCAGCAGTCAAGAGATCAGACGACGTACTGCATTAGGCAAATCTGCTGCACAGGAACTTTTTAAAGTGTTGAAGAGCAAAGATGTCAGCTTGAGGACTAAGGTGCGCCTGACCCAAGCCATGGTATTTTCAATAACCTCATATGGATGTGAAAGCTGGACCATGAATAAGGAAGATCCTAGAAGAATTGATGCCTTTGAATTGTGGTGTTGGAGGAGAATACTAAAAGTGCCATGGACTTCCAAAAAAACCAATAGATTTTTGGAAGAAGTGCAGCCAGAGTGCACCTTGGAGGCCAAGATGGCTAAACTTCGTCTCTCATACTTTGGACATATTGTCAGGAGGGAACAGTTGCTGGAGAAGGATGTCATGCTGGGTAAGATGGAGGGTCAGACAAAAAGAGGAAGACCCCCAACGAGATGGATTGGCCAGGTGGCATCATTGGTGGTGTCAAGTGTGGCAGCGGTAGTGAGGTTGGCCCAGGATCGGACATTGTTTCGTTCTGCTGTGCATGGGGTCGCTGGGTCAGTTCCGACTTGATGGACAACAACATCGAAGACTTTGGACAGAAGTTATCAATCTTGCCTTTATTAATTATGGAGGCTACTTATACGCCTGTATTTTTTCCCAGGGCCCTCAATGACTATTTTCTTTTTTTTACTATATTTTTCACTTTTTAATTTTTTATAAGCATAAACCATGTTCACTACAGAAGATTCCTTACATGATACAGTATATTACACATTACATGATTCCATTCATGTGACATGTACAGAAGAGGGAAATCTATAGGAGACAGAAAGTAGATAAGTGGCTACCTATGGCTGAGTGAAGGGAGAGGGGTGACAGAATTTCTTTGGGGGAGAGATGAAAATGTTCTAGAAATGACTGTGTGGATAGTTATACTATCTGTAAAGATACTTAAAATCACAAAACTGTACACTTTAAATGGGTGAATTGTATGCTATTGAATGATATCCCAATAAAATTGTTAAAAATAGAAATTCAACAGAATAAAACCGGGAAGGGCACATAAATCTACAGGGGAGAAAAATCATGAGTACAACTTACACCCCAGAGGTAATATAACTTCTGCCTTTGTTCTCAATCTTCTTTTGATGCATTTTGTTGTTGTTTAGTACCGCCAAGTCGGTTCCAATTCATAGTGAGCCTGTGTAGGGTTTCTGAGAAGCAGCTGGTGGATTTGAACTGCTGACCTTGCATTTCAAACTGACCTTGCAGTCTAGTGCTTACGCTACAGTGCTAATAGCTGACACCATATTGTATCCTCACCCGCTGACCCGTCATTCATCCATCCCTAACCATCTATCCATCCCTATGGTGGTACAGTGAATTTACTTGATAAAGTTCTTCCTAACTCACCAAATAATTGAGTTGGACCATGCAAAGACAGTGCACTGGACTGTAATGCCAGGATTGGTTAGTTTTGCTATCCTGCTAGGTTTACAAGAAGCCATCTCAGAAGCAGAAACACGCTTCCAGGAACATCAAGAAAGAAGAGTCATGAGTGGAACATGAGATCCCTTCCTGGAAAAGCAATGACACCAGGGCCATTGGCATGGAGAGACAAGGCAGTTATAGGCTTCCTAGTCCATGCACAAATAAAGCTGAGTGCCTACAGGCAGGAGGCTGGCTTACAGAATGTGCCCTTTGGGCATTTACAGACTGGTTAAGGAGCTCTAGAACATTTGCCCCAGCAGGGCAGAGCAGCTGAAGACAAGCGTGAGGCGTGCCTGCAGTCCAGCAGAGAAGGGATGGTCCTGACCACAGAACTGCTGCATCCTGAGTTTTTTTACTGACTCTGAATTGTACCCTGCTCACTTCCTAACAAGCCCCATAATCATGAGTATTATTTGTGAGTTCAGTGTTGTCATTGCAATAGATTATCGAACTCAAATGTGAAGCGGAGAGTTGGTGTCAGAACTGGGTCAATAAGGCTGTAGGGTGGAGGCATGTCTGACTTCAGCTTTATAGGAATTGGTCTTGGGCTGATTTTGAGTTTGATTCTCCTTCCCCCTTGTGAAGCTAGAGAAGTCAGACATGACCTCCCTGTCAATTTTGTACCTATACACCCATATCCACTCATCCATGTACTGTCAAGTTTAACCACACATTCATTAACAGGATTGACAGTTCACAAGCTGGCAGGAGCACCAATTGGCACACTTTCATAAAAAGCAAGTTGGCAATGCAGTTGTATTAGAGAATCTCAAAAGGTTCCCACTCTCTAACCCAGAAATAATGTTTCTGGAGTTTTTTCTGCTAAAACTATGCAAAAACAAGGCCAAAAATTTTTATGCACAGAAATGGACACAATAATATGACTTAAAATCACAAAAACACAAAAAGAATCAAGGTTGGCAGCAACATTAGTATTCAGAAATAAGGGGATGGTGGAAGAATACATCGATGACAGTTTAACAGTTATATTTACAAAGAATTGATCTGAGGAAATGTTATAATGCAGTATTAAGACCAAAAAGCAGGATCCACAAGTATACATTCAGTAATAAGATCTCAAACAAGAAGCAAAAAACATGGACTACGATCTCTCAGTGGCAGGATTATGGCTAAATCTTTCCCAAGTGTCCTACAATGAACATGAATTACTGTTAAAATAAAATGAATGGTTTATATAAGGATTTGGAAAGTTACGTACAAGCCATGGCCAGTGGATGATCTTGTCCAGTCTTAAGGCAATGAAGATAAACTGAAGAATGTTGACAGAGCACAAAATTTCTAGCTAAAAAGGAAGAGAAGAATTTATTAATGTAAAAGTTGCATTCAATACTGAAATGGCCTGGTTAACAGACTATGTTGTTGTTGTTAAGTGCCGTTGAGTCGGTTCCAACCCACAGTGACCCTGTATAGGGTTTCCGAGGAGCAGTTGGTGAGCTTGAACCACCGACTTGCAGTTCAAATGACTTTGCAGTCTGGTGCATTCACCCACAGCGCCATACCAGGACTTCTAACAGACTATTGTTGTTAAGTGCCATCGAGTCAGTTCCGACTCACAGCAACCCTGTATAGGGTTTCCAGGGAGCGACTAGTGAGCTTGAACTGCCAACCTTGAGGTTCAAAGTGACTTTGCAGTCCAGCACATTAACCCACAGCGCCACACCAGGACTCCTTCTCCTTAATAGACTATAAGGTACTACTGTAAAGAAGAACAAAGTGAAACCTTTTTAAGTTACACTGATTTGTGGCACCTGAGGAGCCAAGCAGTGCTGTCCCCAAGAGACACCTCGTCCCCTCTGCTCTGTGCCTGACCACCCTTTATGCTGCTCAAAGCCTGAGTAGTAAATATGCCCCAAGTTTCCTTCCTCTCCCACAAGCAAAGCATCTCTAGCTCTAGTCTTCCTTCTCTGTTCTTCCTTCCTCCTCCTCTTACCCACGCCCTGGATTCCCACTCCTTCCTTGCTGGTTCCTCAAGGACCGTGTAACATCAAAACATTACAGATTCCTTATTATGTCCTTAACCACATTCATTCCATGGATCCATTCTGCAGCACAGAAGCAAGTTCAATTTTTGGTTCCATTGAAAATGCCGGGCTGCCCCCCCAAGTAATTAGAGTCGCTTCTCTTGATCCCATAGTCCTCTCAGCCCTAGCTCTCCTTCCGTCTGCTTCATTAGCTGGAGCTGGAAGCTTAACTCCACTGTCTGGCCTCTCCCAGCCACACAGGAGCTGCCTTTCACCAAAGTGGCAATGCCCCCTTGTTATGGTGTCAGAACAGCTTCCAGTTGGCACTCTTACAGGGTTGGTCGGTCAGTCCTTCTTACCTCACAATCCTCCTGGGTTTGGTGACCACCTGCTCGAATCCTCTCAACATGACGGATGTTCTCAGGTCTCTAGCTTTGTCTGACCTATCCGTCTCTCCTTCCTCTACAGGGCTGTGTCAACCTCCGCTCCCTGTTCCAATGTGGGTGGAAGACAAGCTCTGTGCAGGGTCTTCCTTCTAGGACAAGAATACACTGCCTCTTCTTTTAGGAAGGAATGACAAGAGTGGGGCTGCATGACACACAGACTTTCTATAGTCATGCATTAGGAATATCTGTGCTTGATGCCCAATGCAGTCCTAGCCTGCACCTCTGCTTTTGCTTTCTAAAAATAGATGTTCCAAAGTTGTACATGTTTCTTAAACTTCCTTCTTAGCCCATCCGTGATTCTCAACCCAAGCGACACTGCTCCTCCAGGAAACAGGCAGGTGCGCAAACACAAAGCTTAGCTGGGGAAGGAGGGGCGCAGCTAGGATTCAGTGGGTGGTGCTCATGGACGATGACTGTCCCACAATGCACAGGACAGTCCTATTCAACAAAACAGTGCCTACGCAAAAGGCCACCAGCACAGCCCTCTCCCCTACTGAGAAACACTGACCACATCAATAATCACTAGAATGCTTTCAATTCAGTGGTTGCTTCTCAACGTAAGCTTTTGGAAGTGATTATAAAACTTGGTTCCACTCGTTCAGGTGACAATCAACACAAACAAAGCCACAGAGGCAGGAAGGCGAAAGTTGGGATGACGGGTGGAATACAGATTTAGGGGAAGGGCGAGGAGTGTGGAGCTAGTGGAGAGATGAGACTGGAGGACTCAGCCATACATGCAAACGCAAATAAGATCATTAGGAGAAAGCTTGCATACTGGGAGGAGAACACGCCCAAACCTCAAACCCCAGAAAGTGAGGTAGAGGTGAGGAAGAGGAAGGCAGCAAAGGAGCGTAGACAAAGGGGGCCAGAGAGGCAGGCCATCACCAGGAGCACGGGGATGTTTTAGACACACAACAATGGCAGTCTAGCAGAGCGTTTCTGGGAAGGGAAGGGGAGCACAACTGCTTAGCACAGGGGCACGAAGGCTTTAAAGCTGCTGTTTCATTTTTCTCTTTACGATGAGACCAAAGTTCCTGAAGAGTGTGGATGAGTTTCAGGAATGACTAAGACTGCTGGGAAATTGGGGAGGGGGAAACGTAGAGACAGAGGGAAAGGACTTGTTGTCCTCATTTTCCCTCACTATGAAATATATATATTTTGTATATCAGTTTCTGTACTGTGTATGTATCTGTGCAGTATTTGTAAACAGCACAATTTTCCCCGTCCCAACAATATTTTTTGCTCCGTGGGGGTGGGTACTTTCCCCTTGTGGAGAAGGCACAGCTGGCTGAGGTGGAGACCATACACCTGCCACGCCCAGTCAGCAGGCCACATGACTTGTTTCAGCAATGACGGTGAGCAGCTAGAGGGAAGTCACGAGAATGAGGCTCCTGGCACTGTGTGTGTGTAAGGGGGGGGAGGGGGGAGGCGGGTTGTCCTGAGTAGTAGAGCCACTTCTCCTCCAAGTTCTACCCCTACTGAGCAACCACACTGAACCAGGGACTTTCCTCCAGTTCCTGAGTTAAGGAATCCCTGCCTCTGTTCAAGGCCAAGCCTTTCCAGCTACTCTGGGTCCTGGTCCCTCTGGTTCCCAGGGAGCCCTGCTCCACCATCCTCCCTTCCACCCAAACTGCAGGCTCCTTCCTGGCTCCACTAATGTCAGCAGCTAAGAACCAGGAAAGGAGTCTGTCCTCCATTTTCCTCTCCAGCCATCTCTGCATGCTTCTGGCCCCTAAAGGGTATGGATTCTGGAGTCAAGCTACCTGAAAAAGTATCCTCGCCTGCCTCTACTGTGTGGCTATGAACAAATTACTTCTCCTCTCTGGGCATCAGTTTTCCCAAATGGAAAACACCGATGACAACTGCATCTGCCTCACAGGGTCGTTGTGGATATTTAATAAGATATGCCACACAGGGCCTGAGACACGGTAAGTGTCCAAGACATATCATCTCTCAGTACTGCCATGGTTATTATTAGCATCACTATACTGCTACTTTACTGGTCTACACATCCCCTATGGTCAGGCACACACTTGCTAGCTGTCGACCAACTGGACAAACAGAGAAGCACATTATGAGAAGCCACCCAGAGCAGGTAAGGGGCTAGACCATGGGGTAAGAGGTGGGGAGGGCAAGACATTGGCATGATGGAGACTTTGCTCGGGTGGAAAGTCAATGTTCTAAGTGAAGAAAGAAACAGAGAACCATGGCCTTCTCTGTCCTTATCCACTAAGTGGAGCCTATCTCTTCCAAACAAAGGACAAGATACTGACATTCAAATCACCAGTATTCTTAGTTATAATCATAAATTCTAAGTTCCTAATTGTATACTGTTGTTGTTAAGTGTCATTGAGTTGATTCCAGCACATAGCCACCCTGTATAGGGCTTCTAAGAAGTGGCTGGTAAACTTGAACCGCCGACCTTGTGGTTCAAACTGACGTTGCAGTCCAGTGCATTAACCCGTAGCGTCACACCAGGACTCCTAATTGTATATAGATTGTTATTAAATATATGAAATCTCACCTCTAATGACCTGTCGTGTCGAAACCCCCAAACACAAGCAGCGACAGACACGGGGGAGACAAAGAAGAGTGGCATGAAGACCAGAAGCCAGAAGTGGCTTCCTCTCTCAATTCGGTCACAGACCAGAACCTCAAACATCAGCAGGAGCAAGTGGATGCCCACAGCAATCAACATGGCTTTGAATTCCACACACGTTTCTCCTTCTGCTCTAAAAAGAGACATGACAAAAAAAAAAAAAAAATACTCTCAGTTCAGAATTGGCATGACATGCACAAAGTCCATGTCGACATTCTGAGTTTTAGTTGTACATTTAACAAAAAGTGAAGGAAAACCAAGTAGAACTCCTTAACAGAAACCTAATTTTTAACAGACAATCTTTAAAACATCAAAGAAGTGTAATGTGACAAAAAATGAGTATTAGCACCAAGCTAGACTTTACTTGTGAGAGGGATTCCCACAAGTAAGAGCCCAATTACCATTGCCCTCACAGTGCACATAACTCAACTGCAACAGGTTTTTTCTCAAATTATTCAAGCTGACTGCTTCTACTGCTTAAAACTGACAGTCATTCCTTGTATGTCACAATCGTCATCTCTCAACCAATTGAAAACCCATGTCACTCATTCCATGTAGTACTACTGTAAAGAAGAACTCCAGGAGGCTTCTGAACAAGTATGGGCTCAATTTCAAGAAAATCTCTTAACTATTTATTGTTAGTTGCTATATTTAAATGCAACTGAAAAGTTTAAATTTCTTCTTTTTGTTTCCTTTCTAGGTCATTAGGATAAGTTAACACCTGTAGAGGAAAACAACAAAGAAAAGCAAAAGAATTAAAAATGTCCTCCAACAGAATCAGGTTATTTAACTGTTTCAGTTCCATGCATGAATTTAATAGATTTCAAGTGAAAACAAGAAAACCACTCATCAGGAAAACGCTTAATAGTGCATTTGAAAGGCCTCTACCTTTCACTCAAACTGTGGGCTAAAATTCATAACCCATCTTGTTGCTAACATACCTGAATTTAGGACACAAATAAAATGTGATCAGCTGTTATTCCTGCAGGACCCAGCAATACTTCACTGGTCAATCACACACACCCACTTCCTTTCCTTGCTCAGAAAATCTTAAACCAATATCCAAGTTTTCAAATAGCATCTAAATATCAATTGATAGTTCACAAATGGTCATCTAAGGTACAACAATTGGTCTCTTTTCACCTGAAGGAAGAGGAGGGAGAATCAGGAATAGGAGAAGGATACAGAGTGTGTGGCTAATTGACTTCATGAACAACTGCCTCCTTTGCTATGAGACACGAAGAATTGGATGGTGTCCAGTTACCACTAGTTAGCATTCTGATCCATAGAAGATTCCATAGAAAAATCCTGATCAAAAAAGGGAAAATACAGAATAGCATTTGAAATTCTCATGGACCCCATACTTCCTAAAGACATAGAGATTGAATGAACCCCTGAAAACTATTGCCCTTGCATCCTCTTTAAACCTAAAACCAACTATATCCCCTGAATTCCTCTTAAAAGCAAACAGTCATTAAGTGCAATGGAGTTGGTTCCAACTCATAGCGACTCAGTATAGGGTTTCCGAGGAGCAGCTGGTGAGTTTGAACTCCTGACCTTGTGGTTCAAACCGACTTTGCAGTCCTGGGCTTTTCCTACAGTACCACAGCAGAAGTCCAAAAGCAAACAATAGGATAGTTTAATAGCGAAAAAGGTCTACTTTGAGTATTGTTGTTGTTGTTAAGTGCCATCGAGTCGGGTCCGACCCATAGCGACCCTGTACAGGGTTTCCGAGGGTGTAAATCTTTACGGGAGTAGAAAGCCTCATCTTTCTCCCGCGGAGCGGCTGGTAGTTTCGAACTGCTGACCTTAAGGTTCGCAGCCCGATTCGTAACCACTTGAGTATTAGGCTCTTTAAAAAAAAAAAAAAAGTTTTATTGTAACGTATGTAATAGTTTACATGGGAGAACTTTACATTCATCCTATTGTATACTGCTTCATTGCCATGATTACAATCCCCTCCATGCATCATCAACCAACCAAAGGGTATACTCCGCAAACCTGCCCCCCGACCTTCAGCATACAGCCCCTCCCTCTCCCTCTCTGGGTCTAGAGACCCCAGCCGCTCCATCTCTCCACATCATTGTCTCTGCCTCCATCTTTGGTGTCACTGCCTCTCTGGGTAGGGTCCCGCACTCTGCTCTTCTCCCCTGATGGTCCCAGGGACCTCCGCTCCCGGACTGCAAAGTCAACCACTCCCCTGCTTTTGTATTATGCTCTTTGAAAACTTATGTGGGAAGAAACTGACAACAGCAGCTCAAAAGATTAGACAGCAATCTTGGGGACAGTGAGGGTATGACTTCACAGGGGAAGTGCAATTCAGAGGAGGAGGCTGCGAACAAATGGCTGCACAGCTCAAAGGATTTCATCCATGCAACTGAATCTGTACATGTCAGAACTGTTAAATTGCTATTCATTTTGCTGTGTGTAGTCTCAACATCAACAACAGAACAAAAATAAATATAATTAGTAACACTTATACGTATCTATAATTATTTAATTTTTTCCTTATTTGTACATCAAACATTTACCTGAAAATATCTCATAAAAATCAAAACAAACAAAACTTGGTTACACAAAATTAATATTATTTTTTAAAAAAATCTCAGAACTTTCAAAGAGGCAGCCACACATGAACATGCAGCATGGCCCCCACCCGACCAAGGTGCTCTGGAGTTTTTGTTTCTCTCCGCATAAAAAGTATATCAGAAATAGTTAGTGGTGGCACGAAAGATCCATTTTGAACACTGACCTTAACTTCTTTCAAAGTTGATGACCCAGAATTAAACCACTTAAGGCAATCCCAATTTCTACAGTTATGCTTACCAGAGCAATTCCCTATGCTACTCCACAGATGCCCCTCCCCTGCCTGCCTCCACCTCAGGCCGCTTTATACAGTAACAGTCAAACTCAGGGATAGTGTTCCTTCCTTTCTGTCATTCTAGATGAGGGAGAAAGGAAAGGGACAGGGGCCGGCCTCATCCTTTGGCTCTCCCAGGCACTGGCAGCACCAGGCTGAGGCATCTAGGAAGCCACGGGTAGGGGCTAGAGTACATAATTGGGAGTCCTCCCCACTAGCCTCTGGTAGTGTAGTGGTTACAAATTGGGCTGCGAACCTCAAGGTCAGCAGTTCGAAACTACCAGCTGTTTCACGGGAGAAAGATGAGGCTTTCTGCTCCCGTAAAGATTTATAGCCTCGGAAACCCTGTGCAGGGCCGCTATGAGTCCACGGCACATAACTGACTCCATGGCACATAAACACCCCTCTAGCCCTACAGGCTCTTCTCTCCTTCACTTCTCTCTCAGTGCCCAGCTGGCCTATCTCCAGAACCCAAGATCTCCTAGCCACTGACAGCCCTGGGACAAGGGAAACCCCAGCTCCAGAACTGAATACCAAAGCTAGACCAATAAGTGCATTCTCCTACAAACATGATTGGGTGCATTTGGAATTATACAGCTTTTGTAAGCTGACTAGGAATCTGACCACCCTGCTTTTGCAGTAAAGTGTACTGGAAATCTTTAGCTCTAAAAAAACTTAGAATGGAACTCTGCCTGCCACAAGCCCAGAGAGGGGAAAGAGAAAATGGTCCTTACTTGATTAATACAAGTGAGAAACCCCACAGAACTGCTCTCTCAAGGCAAACCCTAGTAGATTTAATAAGCAGCATTACCGATATTGGGGATTTCGTGCCCAGACTCCAGTTCCAACCGAGGCGCCAACAATCACCATTAACTTCCACAGCCATATTGGCGCAAACACAGCCCAGTAACTCCATTGAATGATGCCATCCAGACGAAGGGCCAGAAGCACAGAGAACAGCAGCAGACAGGCATAGATGAGGAATTTACTAGAAGAAAAGCAGATTGATTCCTTTTTACAAACATGTGAAACTGGTATGGGGAGTAATAACAGCACACAGAGGGTCACTATGTATACCAATGTCCGTTGCAGCACTCTTTACAACTGCCAATGGGTGGAAACAGCTGGATTATCTATCAACAGATGAATGGATAAACAAAATGTGGTCTGTCCACACAATGGAATATTCTTCAGTCAGAAAGAGAAATGAAGTTCTGTTTCCCCTTGTTCAAAACAACTCAAACGTCCACAAATTGGTGAATGGCTAAACAAAGTGTGGTGTATTCATTTAATGGAAAACTAATCAGCAATAAAAAAGGAACTATTGATGCATACAACATGAATAAACCTCAAATATATTATGCTACGGAAAACAACTCAAAATACAACCTATGGATAGCTCCATTGATTTGATATTGCAGAAAAGGGAAAGCTATAGACACTGAAACCGGTCAGTGTGGTTACCAGTGGCTCTGAGTAGGGGAAAGGTTGAAGACAAGGGGGCACAAGAGCATTTTTACACTGATAGAATGTTCTATATATCTTTGAGTGGTGGTTACACAACTGTATGGATCTATCAAAACTCACAATACTGTAGACTAAATATGGTGAATTTTACTGTGTGCAAAATATATATCAATAAATCTGACATTTCTACCACTGCACACGCACACACGCACACACACACGCACACACACACACACACACTATCATATCAACAGTGTTCACTTCTTCAATGTTTTGTCCCAAAGATATTATTACCCTAATTTTACACATATGAGAATGTGGGTATGTAAAATGCTGTGGTATCATACCTTTTCATCTAACTTCAAGAGGGGGTACGATAATCACCAAGATCAACATTTTCCCATGGTTGATAATTTCCATGAGGCAGAGGGTAGACAGGACTCCACCCTCCAACCTTTTTATCAATTCTGTTGTCAAGTGCTGTCGAGTCAATTCTGACTCATAGCAACCCTGTATAGCGTTTTTGAGGCTTTAAATCTTTTCAGGAGCACAGAGCCTCATCATCTTTCTCCTGCTAGATGGTAGGCTCTACCCACTGACCTTGTGGTAACAATTCAGGATCAGGATCAACCTGGAGGTGACAGGTTCTATTAGGGTATGTCCTGGTCCTATGCTCTGGCAGAGTAACGATATCCCTTTCACATGGCAACTGGAGTATGAGATACTGAATATGTAAAGAACTTTGTGTAAAGTACTCAATAGGCAACTCTCAATTTGTTTTTTAGTATCAAGACTCCTTTATATACTTAATTATTATTGATGAGCCCAAAGAGCTTCTGCTTATCTGAGCTCTAGCTATAGAAATGTTTTGCTTCAGATTATGTCTTTGTTTCCTGGGGCTGCTGCAGTGCAGCGAATCACTTGCTATTATGCTTCTAACTCTGTATCTCTTTCTAACGTTTTTGAACTTCCACCAAATGGTGGTGGTGTTGAGTGTCCTTGAGTCGCTTCCGACTCATAGTGACACTGTATAGGGTTTCTGAGGAGTGGCTGGTGGGTTTGAACTGCCGAACTAGCAGCTAGCAATCCGGTGTTTATCCTACAGTGCCACACCAGGACTGCAATGACTAGGTTGTTGTTGTTAAGTGCTGTTGGGTCAATTCTGACCCATAGCGACCCTGTATAGGGTTTTCAAGGAGCAGCTAGTGAGCTTGAACCAGTGACCTTGCAGTTCAAACGACTTTGCAGTCTGACACATTAGCTCACAGCGCCACACCAGGACTCCGAGGTGCTTGTGACCCAATAAGGGAATCAGAAAGCTTGCTAATAATGTAAATAATATGTATGGCAGCGCTTGTGGGGATGAGACCATGCAAAGAAGGTGTATGGAACTCTAATGTGGTGATTGGCCAGTACTGCCATCCTGCTGGGTTTAAAATAAACCATCTCAGAAGTGGAAAGGAGGATCTCACTACTATCAAGGAAGAAGACCAGAAATGGAACGTGTCTTTTGGACCCAAGATCCCTGCCCACTGAACCTCCTAGATCTAGGCGACAGAGCTGTGACACCAGAGGTGGTGAGAAATGGTGGCAGAAATGTTGTGGCAGCAGATGCAGCAGAACAGGCACAAAACAGAGTGGCGGGCTTCCTAGCCCATGCAGCAGGTGAGCCAAACACCTTTAGGTTGCAGCCTACTGCTGGAGTGGGGTGCCTCCAGTGAGTATTTATCTGTAGATCTACAAGAGCTTTGCAAAATTTGCCTGAGCAGGGCAGACGCCAAAGGAGTTGCATGGCTTAGGCTGGGCTAGAAAGAGGTATGCCTGAAAGTACAGCTGAGAGGAGGGTGTCCTGACCATCGAACCACATCCTGAGCATCCCTGAAGCTGAATTGTCGGCACCAATTCAATTGCATCCAACAGAGTAGTAGGATGCTGTAGAAGGGAAGGTTGGTGTCAGAAATGGTAAAAAGAAAAAAAAAAAAAATGGAGAGAGGAGGCATATCTGACCTCTGTTGGCCTTGGGCTGATGCTGATGGTGATTTTCTCTCCTCCACCTTGTGAAGTTAGAAGAAATCAGACACTGCACTCCCCTCATTTTTACAGCCACCATAACAAAGTACCACAAATCAGGTGGTTTAAGAGAACAGAAATTTATTCTCTGCCAGTTTTGGTGGCTAGAAGTCCAAATATGGGGTGGCAGCCGGGCCATGCTCTGTCTGAAGGCTCTAAAGGAAGGGCCCTTCCTTGCTTCTGCCTAGTTGCTGGTGGTTCCTCACAATTGGGGGTATTCTTTGCCTGGGGATATTTTCTCTGTGTGCCTGTGTCTCTTCTCTTTTTAAGTGCATTGCTCATATTATACGAGGATCCGCTACTTTAGTAGGCCTTCATGTTAATTTTACCAATTACATCTTCAAAGACCCTATTTCCCAACAAGGTCAAGTTCACAGTGGATCAGGATTAGGGCTCTATCATATCCTTTGGAGGGAGATAATAAATATTAATGAGTATTTTAAAAATATTTATGATATTATGATCTCATTGAAAAATAACAATAGGTGCATCATATGCAAACATAAATAACTTTTATGAAAAAACAATTTTCCCAAACCATTAAAATGCAATGAGAAGAATGGCATTGTTTTACAGTTTTACAAATCTTTTAAATGTCTGGCTTCATAGAAAAGAGGTATATTCTAATATCCTAGTACCTCTAACATCTAGAGAATCTGAACCAATTTCTCACCCAAATATCATTTCCAGAGACAATGGATCTTAAAGCATCGAATATTTCAAAGAAATAAGTGAATGAGAACATGACCAAATGTTAGGATAATGACAAGCATAACTTTCACTGATAAATCGGGTGGCAGAAAGGTGGCATTATTTCTAAAGGAGCCCCAGATGATAACCAAAATACAGATGAAGTTGGGGAGGGAGAGTAAACCTTTTAAATGAAATTCAGTATTCACCCTGGAAGAGTCTTTTTTTAAAGTAAATAAATAAAAAGTAAAAATAATGAAAAAGAATGTATCAAAATGTTAAAAATATTGGAAACAACTGTTTCACAGTTACCTTTTGATGTCAATTACAGGAAATTACAAGTTTTGTGCCTATTACTCGAAAAATAAAAACCAGAAAGAAAACTAATGAATTCCTCAAATCAAGGTGTTTCATAGAGCTAGTTTATTCTGAAGGCTCAAAGTGAGACTCTGCTTCCTTGCCTTTTGCCATTTTTGAATCCAGCCACATTCCTTATCTCATGAACTCCTTCCTCCATCTCAGGCCAGTAATGGAGAGTTGAGTTCTTCCCACCCACAGAATCCAGGATCATCTCCCTATTTCAAGGACAACTGTTAGTAACCTGATTTCCACTGCTACCTTAAGTCTCATTGCCAGGTAACTTGTTCACAAATTCCAAGTATCAGGATATGGATAAAATTGGGCGGAGGGCACGAGTCTCTCTACATAGCCATATAAAAAGAAAGGTCACTGATTGCAAAATGAAATCTAAGTCTGCAGCATTCAAGAGTCACAGTTAAAATCCATGTCAGAAGTCAACACAGCTAAAAGAAAGCACAAAAAAAAGGTTGACCAGGCCTGGATGAGGGCAAGTTGTTGTTGTTGTTAAGTGCCATCAAGTTGATTCCGACCCACAGCGACCCTGTACAGGGTTTCCGAGGAGCAGCTGGTGAGCTTGAACTGCCGCTGTTGCAGTTGAAACAACTTTGCAGTCTGATGCATTCACCCACAGCGCCACACCAGGACTCTGGGTGAGGACAAGAGCAGCAGCTTATTACTATAGTCATTTGATAAACTAGATTTCGAAGTGAAAAGCATTGTTCTTGTTCTTGTCAAGTGCCATCAACTTGGTTCTGACTCATAGCAACCCTGTATAGGGTTTCTGAAGAGAGGCTGGTAAGTTTGAACTGAGCTTTCTGTCCAGTACTTATCCTACAGTGCCACAGCAGGACACCCAAAAATCATTATAGAATGCTAAAATGACTAGTAAGGAACATCTAAATAATAAAGGAGCAGCCGACTATGGAAATAATCTGATTACTTGTCTTTTAAGAACATACAGAAACAATAAAGTGCTACAGAGGAGGGTTGAATGGAAATGGGAAACATCTGGAGGAAGTGGGATATGTGATGTTTCACTGTGGAGATCACATTCAATGACATGAAACAAAATATGCATAAATCAGTGAAAGGAAAACGTTATTTGCTCTGAAAGTTTCACCCAATTCACAATAAAAAGTTAAAAAAAAAAAAAAAAGAACAAACAGAAATATTTTCTTTATGGGCTTCTACATGCCACCATAAAATCATGACAGACTAAGTAGACAAGTCCCTAAGAAAACGACAGCAGTAAACACTAAAGATGACCAAAAACAGTAAGGTTTCAATGAATTAAAAAGGACAAGAAAATACACTTTTTTTACATGTATGTGAATCCTTTCAAGGGGAAAAAAAGATCAAGGGCAGTGATAGATAATAAGCACAAATCTAATATAAAACAATATTTGATGCCTGCAATAAGTTGAATATATCAAGATGAGAGATCTGCCCTCAAGATGCTCAAAGATTCTGCCTTCAAGATGCTCAAAGACTATGAGGAGGAGCAGAAGGGGATGCTTGATCAACAAGTAACTATGCTGGAAAGCGATATGCAAAAGATAGCAACAAGACCTTTATTTCACACTGTATACAAAAACTAACTCAACATGGTTTAAAGACCTAAATGTGAATCCCAGAATTATAAAGGTCATCAATGAAAAAATGGGGATAAATTTAAGTCCTGGTGCTGCGCTGTGGGTTAATGCGCCAAACTGCAAAGCCTTTTGAACTGCAAGGTTGGCGGTTCAAGGTCACCAGCTGCTCCTCGGAAACCCTATACAGGGTTGCTATGGGTCGGAATCGACTCGACGGCACTTAACAACAACAACATACAGGGCATACACAGACTACCAAACATTGTGAGAATTGCACAAACAAAAGACAAAATAGATGGTTGGAACATACTAAAAATTTAAAACTTACGTGCATCACAAGACTTCACCAAAAGAGTAAAAAATGACCCCACAGAATGGGAAAAATTCGTTTGCAACAACATATCAGACAAGGGACTAATCTCTAAAATCTACAGGAAACAACACCACTTCAACAAGAAAAAGACAAATAACCCAATTAAAAAATGGCCACGGGACATGAACTGACATGACACTTCACCAAGGAAGACATTTGGGCAGACAACAAACATATGAAGAAATGCTCACAATCATTAGCCACTGTTGTTGCTAAATGCTGTTGAGTCGGTTCCAACCCATAGCGACCCTGTGTGGGGTTTCCGAGGAGCAGCTGGTGAGCTTGAACCCCCGACCTTGCAGTTCAAAGCAACTTTGCAGTCCAGCACATTAAACCCACAGCACCACACCATGATTCCATTGTTGTTGTTATATACTGTGGAGTTGGTTCTGACTCATAGTGATCCAGCACAGGGTTTCCAAGGCTGCAAATCTTTATGGGAGCGGAAAGCCTCATCTTTCTCCCGCGGAACAGCTGGTAGTCTCGAACTGCCGAACTTGAGGTTAGCAGACTGATTCATAACCACTACATTACCAGAGCTCCTTAGGACTCCGTTGTTGTGTTGTTATGTGCCGTGGAGTCGGTTTTGACTCGTAACGACCCTGTACAGGGTTTCCGAGGCTATAAATCTTGATGGGTACAGAAAGTCTCATCTTTCTCCCGTGGAGCGGCTGGTAGTTTCAAACTGCTGACCTTGCAGTTCACAGCCCAATTAGTAACCACTATGCTACCAGAGCTCCTTTTAGGACTCCATTGTTGTTGTTAAGTGCCGTTGAGTCGGTTCCGACCCATAGCGACCCTGTACAGGGTTTCCGAGGCTGTAAATCTTTACAGGAGCAGAAAGCCTCATCTTTCTCCCGTGGAGCGGCTGGTAGTTTCAAACTGCTGACCATAAGGTTCGCAGCCTGATTCGTAATCACTACGCTACCAGAGTTCCTTTAGGACTCCATTAGAGAGATGCAAATCAAAACAACAATGAGATATCATCTCACACCAGCAATAACAGTGAAGTTCAAAAAAGCAGAGGACAATAAATGCTGGCGAGGATGTGGAGAGACTGCTGGGAATGTAAAATGGTTCCACCACTCTGGAAAACGGTATGGCACTTCCTCAGAAATTTGGAAATAGAAATACCTTACAATCCAGCATTCTTCTATACATCCACCAGAAATACGAGTCAGAACATGAGTAGATACATGCATACCAATGTTCATAGCAACACTATTCATAATAGCAAAAAGATGGAGACGGCCTAAGTGTCTATCACCTGAAGACTGGATAAACAAACTGTGGTACATACACCCAATGGAATATTATGCTACCTTGAAGAAAAACAATAAACCTTGAGGACATTATGCTGAGTGAAATTAGTCACAAAAGGACAAATATTGCGTAAGACCCACTACTGTAAAAAACTTAAAGAAAGATAACCATACTAAAAAGAAAACAAAATATTTATTGGTTCCAAGGGGATGATAGAGTACAGGTTAGGGCATAGTAACATCATAGCTCAGGTGCTGGGAGGACAATACACAAGAAGGGGGACGGGATGGAAGAACAAGGTAGATAGGGAAACACTTAGGCAGGCTTGTATGGGCTAAGTGGGACAGAGCTGTATGCTCAACCCTGGAACAACAGGGCTCTGTGATACAGGGATCGAGGCATAGTCTGATTGAGTTAAAGAGGGGAAATAATGTTAAGATGATTGATTGTCTTATGGATATTTGTTTCCCTTAGCTACTTTTGTAAAACAGACACTTGAGTGGGGTAAAAAGGAATACCAGGAAACATGATTATAGAAAGCTTCTAAGCCTGTCTTCTGCCTATAACTGACTGGAATACCTAAAAGGGGTTCTAGAACTTGCCCAGTGAAACAGGAGGCTTCTTGTGGAGCCTTTGTAGTGCATAGGACCTCAGGTGGAATCCCGAGCCCCATCCAGGACCTTCTGAGTTGAGACATTCCCACTTGAAAGGACATGCAGACCAGCCCGGAGCAACTAGAGGAATAGAAGCTACTTCCTGAAAGAAAGACCAGCAGGAAAAAACAAAAACAAAAATGGCAGTCTGACTGGCTACTAAAAGGACAAACAAGTTGTTCGCTGCAGAGCCATCAAGGCAAGCAATCAAGTTCCTTTAGGACAAACGCCTCTCTAGGACTGAAACTCAAAGGGAACACACAGGAGGCATATAAGTAAGCTTGCTGGTGACCACGTTGGCCTACATGTGAGTGGAAGAGGGGGAAAGTCAGCAATGAAAAAATGGGCTGAGTTTCACTAAGTTCCATAGACTCCTGTCGACTTTGAGATGAGGGAGAGAAGAGGAAGGGCTGGTTGGTCTGAAGACTGGGGAGACTTGGGAACTCCTCAACCCATTGACACTGACCTAGTCACGGAGGGCTAGGGCTGAGAGTGAAGCATCCAGCAAATATGAAGTGAGGGGAGATACATAAGAACTGCAGATTTTGACCTATTTGACCATTTGACCTAGCTTCGATAGAGGAAGATAAAGAAATTTGATAAAGGAAGCAAATGCTTGAAGCTCTGCCACTGTTATTTCAAATGCCAGCAGGGTCACCCATGGTGGATAGGTTTCAGCAGCGCTTCTAGACTAGAACCCAAACCTTAGAGATCCCAACAGAATCATTGTCCAACTCAGCTGCTTTGGATGCATCATCAAAAGGGACCAATCATTAGAGCTAAGGGCTAAGCAGGCTGTGGGAAGCCCTCCGTGAGATGGACTGGCACAACTGCCACAATGACAATGGTTTGTTCTGTTGTACATAAGGAAATCAAGAGTCAGAGCTGATAAGACAGCAATACCAACATCAGAAACTATGTATTCTGGGAAACTGGGGGACTTGGAAGATTAACTTTCCTGGGAGAGCGAGGTGGCATGCAAAATCTAGGCAGCAGGTTGGGGATAGGGGAACTCCAGGCAAAGGCAATAAGATTTTTTAAACTGTGAGAAAGTATGTCATGTCCAAGGAGATGGAAACACATGGAATACATTCCGTATATCTTGGGAGGCAGGGAGCACTGGAAGCTGGGGAGATAGGAGAGAAGGCACTGGAGGCAACAGGGAGCCACTGAAGAATTTCTGAGCAAAACAGTGATATACTGTACTTGGTGGTGGTGGTCTGCCATGGAGTCAGTTCTGACTCATAGCGACCCTGTATAGGGTTTCTGAGGTTGTAAATCTTTACAGGAGCAGAAAACCTCATCTTTCTCCCATGGAACCACTGGTAGCCCAACTCATAATCACTATGCTACCAGAGCTCCTTCATAAGGTACTTAAGAGTGTACAATGTAGACTGGAGGCTGAAAGTCTATACAATTTATAATAAATTGACAAAAATAGGTTGAAAATTGCCTAGCCATGTGAATCTTTTGTAGTACTCATTTGTTAAGCAGTATAGTAAAGAGATTATTTGCATGATTTTATTTGAGTCCCATCTGGCCAATGAATAAGGAAGACCAGCGAAGAAAGGATGCATTTGAATAATGGCACTGGCAAAGAATATTGAAAGTGCAATCCAGGAACAAAAAAAAATCTGTCTTAGAATGTTCCTTAGAAGCCAGAACCAGTCACTGGAGAAGGACATTGTGCTTGGCAAAGTGAAGGGTCACTGAAAAAGAGGAAGACACTCAGGAAGATGGACTGACACAATGGCTCAAGTGTAAAAACTGTGAGGATGGCACAGGGCTAGTTAGTGTTTCATTCTGTTGTGCACAGGGTCGCTAGGAGTAGGAGTCAACCTGATGGCACCTAACAATAACAATTTGAGCCTCAGGTTTCTCATGGGCAAAATGCAGCTAAAACTACTTCTACCAGACAGTGGTAAGGTGAGGATTAAAATCACCTGCCAGAAGGCACTTACTGCAGGGCAGGGCCCCAAGTAGCTAATGCTTGGTTAGCTTCTTTCCCTAATATGTAAATCAAGGGTGAAACAGAACACTTGTTGCTGTTATGTGCCGTGGAGTCGGTTCCGTTTCATAGCGACCCTGTACAGGGTTTCCAAGGCTGTAAAACTTTACGGGAGCAGAAAGCCTCATCTTTCTCCTGCGAACAGCTGGTAACCCTGTGGTTAGCAACCCAATTCGTAACCACTAGAACACTGTTGTTAAGTACAGTGGAGTCAGTTCTGACTCATAGTGACCCTGTACAGGGTTTCCAAGGCTATAAATCTTTACGTGAGAACAAGGCCTCATCTTTCTCTCATGGAACCGCTGGTAGTTTCAAACTGCCAACCTTGAGGTAAGCAGCCTGATTCGTAATCACTACGCTACTAGAACATTTGTTGTTGTTGTTGTTGTTAGGTATCATCAAGTCAGTACCGACTCATAGCGACGCTATGCACAGCAGAACTAAACACTGCCCGATCCTGGGCCAATCTCACAATTGTTGCCACGCTTGAGCCCACTGATGTTGCCACTTTGCCATCTTGCTGGGAGTCTTCCTCTTTTTCTCTGACCCTCCACCTTACCAAACATGATATCCTTCTCTAGTGACTGGTTGACTGGTCCCTCCTGACAATATGTCTGAAGTACCAGAGGACGAAGTTTGGCCATCCTGGTCTCCAAGGAGCACTCTGGCTGCACTTCTTCCAACACAGATCTGTTGGTTCTTTCAGCAGCCAATGGCACTTTCAATATTCTCCTCCAACACAATAACTCAAAAGCATCATTTCTTCTATGGTCTTCCTTAGTCACTTTTGATGCACATAAGTTTGTAATTTTTAGTATGTCCCAGTCATCTATTTTGTCTACTTTTATCTGTGTAATTTTCAAGATGTTTGGTAGTCTGTGTGTATACCCTGAATTAGAGCCCTCACATTTGTCCCTATTGTTTCATTGATGGCCTTCATAATTATGGGATTCACATTTAGGTCTTTAATCCATGCTGAGTTCGTTTTTGTATAGGGCGAGAGATAAAGGTCTCGTTTCAATCTTTTGCATAGCATATCACTTTCCAGTTTTGCCAGCACCATCTGTTAAAGAGACTATCTCCTCCCCATGCAATATATCTATGTGTGCACCAGGGTTGTATTCTTTCACCATATTTATTCCATCTGTATGCTGAGCAAATAATACAAGAAACTGGATTATATGGAGAAGAACGTGACATCAGATTTGGAGGAAGACTCATCAACAACCTACGATATGCAGATGATGCAACTGTGCATGCTGAAAGCTAGAGGACTTAAAATACTTTCTGATGAAAATCAAAGACCAGAGTATTCAATATGGATTACATCTTAATGTAAAGAAAATAAAATTCCTCACCACTGGACCAATAAATAAATTATGATAAATGGAGAAAAGATTGAAATTGTCAAAACCAGTGATCGACACTCTTGGAAGTAGCAGTCAAGAAATCAAAAGACATATTACATTAGGCAAATCTGCTTTGCAAGACCTCTTTAAAGTGTTCAAAAGCAAAGATATCAATTTGAAGACTCAGGTGCGCCTCACCCAAGCCACGGTATTTTCAACTGCATCACATTCATGTAACAGTTGGACAATGAATAAGGAAGATCTTAAAAGAATTGATACACTTGAATTGTGTTGTTGGAGAAGAATATTAAAAGTACCATGGACTGTCAGAAAAACAAACAAATTTAGATGTCTTGGAAGAAGTACAGCTAGAAAGTTCCTTAAAAGCCAGGATTGTGAGACTTGGTCTCTCATGTGTCAACCATAATATCAGGATTGCTTGGTATATAGGCAGTTTGACCAGTCCCTGGAAGAAGACATCATGCTTGGTAAAATGGGGGGGTCAGTGAAAAAGAGGAAGACCCCAAGGAGATGGACTGGCACAATGGCAGAAGCAATAGGGACAGGCATAACAAACATTTTGAGGGTGGCAAAGGACTGGACAGTGTTTCATCTTGTTGTACATAGGGTCGTTGAGAGTTGGAACCGACTCAATGGCATCTAACAATAACAGTATCATAAGACAGAATTCTGGTATGGGGCTCTGGGATAAATAGTGGGCTGCTAACTACAAGATCTGCAGTTCAAATTCACTAGTCTCTCCTCAGAAACCCTATATGGGGTCGCTATGAGTTGGAAATGACTACATAGCACTTAACAACAATGGTATTATAAAAGAGAAAAGTTCTGAAATACACTTTTTTATAATGTGGCTCAGCAACCATTTTTCCAATTTTTGTCATAGCTGGTAAAGTACAAGTCACCAGTCCATTCAAGGCTTTGCTCTGCAGTTCTAGCTCCCGTGACCCTAGGACCCCGGCATCAGGCAATATTGGGGCACAATTCCTTGAGTCAGAGGAAGCTCCTCTTTTATCATCTGAAACGAAACACCTCCTCCAATCAACTGTCTCTCCCCTACAATAAAGATTTTCTTGCAGTATATCTATATGTACTCAACATCCACTTATTCAACACACATATTAATTGAGCACCTCAAAATACCAGCTCTCAAAGAACTCACGGCCAAGAAAAAAATATGTCACTATTAAGTAATGGGGATGAATAAAAAAATACAACCACCAGAAATTATCCCTTCAAATGAGACTTGTCTCCTTTAAACAGTTGTCTTGGGAGGCAATACATGAATTTCAACGATGTTTGCAAGCATGCAAGCTGGTTCCTTTCAATATCCTCAATGGTGCCAAATCGTCACTGAGAGTCAATTTTTGGAAATAGCCAAAAAACAATCAGAGCCAAGTTTAGTGAATGAGATGTATGATTAAACTAGGTGGCACTATTTTGGTTCAAAATTAATATATGATTATAAAGCAATGAGATGGATTTTCTTAAATAATTTGCAAATTAATCCAAAGGGAATTCCAAATGAGTAACAAGGAGCATGAGCAATAGAATAGGTATATAAAAGCATCACTGCTTTTCCCAAGTGATGTCATTGAATGATACTCATTTGGATGTGCAAAGTCGACATAAACTTTGGTCTGCTCAGTTACTTGCAACTCATACATGGAAAGTCCCTTAGTATACTGGCAGCACTGTGTTACTGGGGTAGGAATGGCCATTAAATGAGCAAGGTGGCATGGCAGACTTTGAGAGGAGACTGAACACTTACTCTTTGTGTGACTCTAGGGAAGTTATAATCTCTCCAACACTCAGGGACCTGAATACCAGGATGATGTCCAATCGACAAGAGCTATAAAACTTACAGATACAAAACACCTACCTGCATCATGCCTGGCACATAGCAGGGACTCAGTCAGTCACAGCTACTGTTACCAAAAACCTCATTGAAATCACAATATTATAGGCAGCTTGAGATAACAGGGCAGATAATGACATATGGGTGATGAACAGGACACTGGCAGAACTGACTAAAATATACACAGATGGGTTAGGAACCTGCTCCTTAACAATGATATTTGGAGTAAGTGTTTCGCACCAAGTTTACCCCGTTATTTTGATTTGATTCTGACTCAGAGCAACCCCACTTGTATCAACGTAGAATTGTGTTCCATAGTGTTTTCATAACTGTGAATTCTCAGAGGCAAATCACCAGGCCTTTCTCCTGAGGCACCTCTGACATGGTTCAAATTGCCAACCTTGCAGTTATCAGCCCAGTGCTTTACCATTTCTGCCACCCAGGTCTCCTCACACTAAGGATATGGGACATCATTTGCAGATTTCCTTCCATCTGACCCTTTCACTAGTGTCCACATATAGCAGGCCTTTCATGCACACTTTGTCCCAAAAGACAATCCTGCCCTCTGGTCTGACAAAATCCAACAAAGAACCTTCCAGACCCCAATCAACATTCCCTTCACTTGGGAGCCTTTAGGGACTGCTCAAGGCGGTTCAAGCTCACCAACCGCTCCTTGGAAACCCTATACAGGGTCTCTGTGAGTCGGAACTGACTCAACGGCACTTAAGAACAACATCCCCAGATCCCAACTCCCAGCTACACCTCCAAATCAGAGCTTGTCAACTCTGTATTGTTCTGATAGTTTGCCTATTCTATGAGGGGGACCCCTAGTCACGAGGCTGATGGGTCCAGAATATTGCAGCCTGGGTAACTAAAAATCAGGGCTGGATCTTTTTATGATCATGACCAACCAGTTCTGGGCCAGATGAAAACAGGCAGGAGGTCAGCTGGCAGGCCTGTGCATCTGAGTGTTGACACTGAAGTTTCCAGAGTCCTGCCAATGCAAGCAGCAGGTCCTGAGTCCCCACAAGCAGTAGTAGGCTGCAAAGGAGATCTGTGATCATCCGCAGGCCTTGGGACCTATCACACCATGACAGTGACTATTTTTGTGACAAGGACATAACTGTAAGGTAGAGGCAAACACATTTTGCCTTATCATCATGGTTTTTCCCATCTCTACAAAGGAATGGCTGGAATCTGAAGAAGCAGAGGGTCAAAGGAAAGATAACCAGGCTTAGATCACTAAGAAGGCAGTGATTAAAAGTGGGAGCAAGAATCATTCATCCATTCAACATACATTTATTGAGCCAAGTACAGAAGACGCAGTGATGAGCAGAGTCATGGCCCTGTCCTCACTGCGCTTCTACTTTAGTAGGGGAGATGGATATTAATGAAATAAGCACACATATATAAGGATACAAGGATGTATTCTGAAGGAAGAGTAGAGCATATTCCTGGTCAGGAAAAGACAGGGAAGCTTCCCTTAGGAAGAAACAAGAGAGTGGAGGATAGTTAAAGGTCAGGAGAGAAGCGAGGAAACCATTCCTGAGAAAGAAAACAGAGTGTCAAGGTCCTGTGGTAGGAGGGAGAGGCTGAATTCATTCAGAATTGGAGGCATGGAGGAAGGAAGGAGCAAAGTTTGAGGCCCCAGAATAAGGGATGTTCCTGTCTTCACCCCTCAGGTTACTCTCTAACTGCCTGGAAGCTTGGAATAAGAGTAAAGAACCATGACAAAAACTAGGTGGCCCCTAAGATTTACCAATCACCCACTAAAATACCTGACCACTGTCGTCTTCTTGAAATAGCTGTGAGGTAACAGCTCCCTTCCACCAACCTGACACAGAAGCTGCAAAATGGTGCCATTGAAAAGAGCCTTCAGTGTCTCAAGAAGTGATGGCTTTTAATCCCGGTAGAATTGCTGTTGTTAAGTGTCATCAACTCGGTTCTGACTCTCACAACAGCAGCTGGTAAGTTTGAACCGCTGACCTTGTGGTTCAAACCAACCTTGTGGTCCAGTGCTTATCCTACAGAATTCTAGGTAGAATGAAGACGTTGATAAATCTGTTGATGATTACTACAAATGTTTGTTGTTGTTGGTAAGTGTCATCAAGACAGGTCTGACTCCTAACAACCCTGTATAGGGTTTCCAAGGAGCAGCTGATGGGCTTGAACCACCGACCTTACAGTTAGCAGTCCAGTGCTTATCCTACAGTGCCACACAAGGACTCCACAAATATGTTAAGGCAACCAATATTTCACTATGAAGGAACACTGGCAGCACAATGGCTAAGTGCTCATATCTGAACCAAAGGTCAGTGGTTCAAACCTACCAGCTGCTCCATGGGAGAAAGATGTGGCAGTCTGTTTCCATAAAGATTTATACTCTTGAAAACCCTAGAGGCTGTTCTACTCTGTCCTACAGACAGAATCGACTAAATATCAATGGGTTTATTGACCAAGGAAGGAGTCCTGGTGGTGCGTAAGTTAAAGCGCTCTGATGCACACCAAAAGGTCGGAGATTTGAACCCACCAGCAATTCTGTGGTGGGAAAAAGATGTGACAGTCTATTCTGGTAAAGATTACAGTCTTGGAAACCCTATAGGACACTTCTACTCTATCCTACAGGCTTACTATGAGCTGGAATCAACTGGACAGTTTGATTTTGTGGATATTTCATTGTAATTTTCAAATACTAATTTCTTTGGGAAAAGAAAAACAAATTAAATGGAAAAATGGTTAAGGGCAGCAATGGTTAAGGGCAGCAAGAATATGCTTTAGGAGTCCTGGTGTGGCGTTGTAGGATAATGCACTGGACCTCAAGGTCGGCAGTTCAAGCCCACCAGTCACTCCTTGGAAATTCTAGACAGGGTTGCTAAGAGCCAGAACTGACTCAACTGTGCTTAACAACAACAATATGCTTTAGCAACTTTGTTTGCCTGCTAGATCACTTGAGGCAGTTCCCTGTGGATTCTGAGTGTCTGTCACATGGCAAACAAACCATGGCACTTTCTATTTGTTTAACACGTTGCAATCAATCATTAATTCAGCCTCACTCTGTGCTGAGGCAAGGACACAAAACCAGTGAGCTTTTAGTTATCTTTCTCATCACCCCTGCTAAACAATGAAGACACACAAGACTAATCCATGCCTGAGCCCAAGCCTCACCCCTGGGAGCAGCAGAGGCCACGCTACATTTCGTTCTGTTCCCTACTCTAAATATGCTGCTCTTTGCAGAGCTTCAAGTGCAGCAATAATGATGACTGGACCCTAACAGGGACACTGTGTCCCAGACTAGAAGGAAAAAGTCTTGTAAGATTGCTGAAAGAGAGTAAGTACACCTTTGTAGTTGTTGGTTGCTCTTGGATGGCTCCAACTCATGGTAACATTGTGTATAACAGAAGGAAAGCTGGCTGGTCCTGGGCCATTTTCACAATCACTGGTACCTGGCAAGTCACAGTGGCTCAGTGCTTGAAATCTCCCCATCCCAAAAGATGCTCTGGTAGCGTAGTGGTTATGAACTGGGCTGCGAACCTTAAGGTCAGCAGTTCGAAACTACCAGCGGTTCTGCGGGAGAAAGATGAGGCTTTCTGCTCCCGTAAAGATTTATAGCCTGGGAAACCCTGTACAGGGTCGCTATGAGTTAGAACCAACTCCAAGGTAATTAACAACACCAAGGACACTGCACCTCCCCACACAGGCACACACACACAAGGCTTCCTTTATATTTCCAAGGAGCAGCCAAGTTAGTGGTCTCCCGAAGGCTCCCACAGTGCGGTGCTGCACAGCCTATCTGCACCCTGGTTCCACTCCCCGGGGGAGCGGGGGTTGGTTTCGGTTTCTTTTTCCCCACCCCCAAGCAGGGGCTTTTCAGCACAGGGCCTGAAACACAAACCCCAAGGCCATCCAGTCAACGGCAACTCACAACCACGCTGTATAGGGTTGTTTCCTTAGCTGGAAATCTTTTCAGTCTCCATGGAGCGGCTGGTGGACTTGAACCACCAATCTTGTGCCTAGGAGTTCAGTGCATGCGTGCATGACTTCCCTTTAACAAAGAAAGGAAGCTGCTACTGTCTTCAAAGACACCTAAGACAACAGTGAGCTCAACCTTATTATTACATATTTTATAGTTTACAGTGTCCTTTGACAAACATCGGACTTATACAGCACACAGACCAACATGCGGGCAGAGAAGTGTACGAAGGAGTACACCATGCGACCGGTCCAGGGCGCTGGGGACAAGGAGACGGGCAGCAAGCTACCGGGGAGGGTGGCAAGTGCAAAGGCACACGCTGGATTCCTGAGCCGGTGTCCGTTCCTCGCTGTCCAATGGGGAACCCGCAGCTGAGAAAGCACACAGGAGTTCTCCTTCCTGAGATGAAACTCCAAGCGAAGACGGCTGCGAAAGCGCCTTGGGCAAGCCCGCAGGCTCACCAGCAAAGGCATTATGTAAGGGCTTAGCACAACGCGACACCAACTCCACGGGTTCCACCACTGCCCAGCCAGCCATTCAACAAAGGAGCAAGCGAGGGAAGGAGTGCGGGAAATCCTCCAGAGCCGCAAGGAACCGGAGGAAACAGCTGGGGTGCAGGACGCGCGGAATGGGTCCGGGGCCCCGGGCCCGCTGGAGCACCGAGGCCAGGGGAGGGGAGAAGTGCTACAAGAGGTGGAAGTTGTGAAAGGCAAGGAAGGAAGGGGAGCCGAGAGGGGTGGCCCCTTGGGGCCAGGCTAAGGCCTGGGGGTTCTGCTCAGCGGGCCGGAGAAGGGAGCGGGGCCGCCTGGCTTCCAGGAGAGCCACTGCACCCCGGAGGCCCGGGGCCGCGCGCTGACGCTGCAGCAGCCCGCTCGCCCGCCCGCGCGAGCCGCGCCGCCTCACCTTGGGTTGAAGTCCTGGAAGAGGCCCCTCAGGTTCATGGCGGAGAACTTCACCACGGCGCCCCCGCCCCCGCCCCCGCCGCGCGGCCTGCGCGTTACAGCCGGTCCATGGTGCCAGCGCAGCCGCTGTCTCTGCTTACGCTGCTGCCGCCACTACCACTACCGCCCCAGAAACCTGAGCCGCCGCCTCACCGCGCCCCACCGGCTGGGCTTCCGTAGGGTGGCGCGCATGCGCCGAACCCCTCCCGCCGCAGCTCCGCCCACCAGGCTGCGAAGAGTAAGGAAGAGCACACGCCCCCTGGCTGGCGTCCTGGGGTCCAGTGACCTGGTCTTCCCACTGGCGGTTCGCCTGACCCACGCTGCTTCTGGATTTTTACTCCAAGGAAGACTGAGCCTAGTCTTTCGGGAGTAACACGTGGGCGCTCTCATCCAATGGCATCTGTCACACCTGTCAGTAACTTCTAAAGTCTGTATTTCCACACCTTTCCAATCTGCAGACTACCAGGTCTATTTATGAAGGAGCTTCCAAAAGTTTGGGGAAAATTCCATTATCTTTTCGATCCATTTTTTTCCATGAACTCAACTCAGGTTCCCAGGAACCAGAGGCGTCACCCTCCCGCCCCCTCCCCTCACCCCCCATCTGGCCCTCTGGAAGTCCACTCCCTGATGGCAGCAGCCCTGTTCTTGCAGAATGACCAGACTGGAATTCAGAGTCTCCCTCACTTCTAGAACAAAGTTCAGACCCTCCTTGAGCCTGCCTGGACTCTGTGGTCATCACACATGTGGCCTCTTCCACTGCTCAAGGTCATCCTCCTTATAGCTTCATCTTCCATGGGCACATTCTTTGAGCTTCATACGTAAAATTTTGCGCTATAAAACAGAGAGGGTCAAACCTACTTCCAAAGGTTGTTGGGAAAATTGAATGAGATACCATGCACAAGTACCCAAGGAATGTTTGCTGCTGCTTGGTACTCTTTTTACTCCATTTACTTTTGGAATCCTAGGATACACTGGGAAGAAGGACCTGATGATCTACTTCTGAAAAGAAATGGCCAATTAAAACTTTACAAATAGCAGCAGAACATTGTCTATGCCAAGAATTTTGGAAAACAGCTACCTGGCCAACAGTATGGAAGAGATCCTATTTGTGCCCACTCCAAAGACAGGTGATCCAACAGAATGCAGAAATTAATAAACAGTATTATTAACATCACACACAAGTAAAATTTTGTTGAATATAATTCAAAAATGGTTGCTGCAGCACATTGACAGGGAGCTGCCAGAAATTCAAGCCAGATTCAGAAGAGGACATGGAATGAATGAGAAATATCATTGCTGACATCAGATGGAACTTGGCTGAAAGCAGAGTATACCAGAAAGATACTTACTTGTGCTTTATTGACTAAAAAAGTGGATAGAATGAATGTAAAACTAATGTTCTCCCATGTAAACTATCACATAATTCACAATAAAACATAAAAAAAAAAAAAAAAAAAAATAGGCATTCAACTGTGTAGATCATAACAAACTATGGATAACATTGCAAAGAATCAGAATTATTTGCAAACTATGGATAACATTGCAAAGAATCGGAATTTTGTACACAAGAACCTGTGCATAGATAGACCAAGAGGCAGTCATTCAGACAGAACAAGGGGATACTCTGTGACTTAAAATCAGGAAGCGTGTGTCGTGTTTATATCCTTTCACCATAGTTATAAAATCTGTATGCTGAGCAAAATAAACCAAGAAGCTGGATTATATGAAAAAATATGGCATCAGGATTGGAGGAACAACTTTCGCAGGTAGTACAGCCTTGCTTGCTGGAAGCAAGAGTCCTTGAAATACTTACTGATGAAGATCAAAGACTACAGCATTTAAGTATGGATTGAACCTCAATGTAAACAAAACAAAGATCCTCACAACTAGACCAATAGACAACATCATGCTAAATGGAGAAATGAATGAAGTTGTCAGGGATTTCATTTTACTTGGATCCACAAACCACTCCTACATGAGCAGCAGTCAAGAAATCAAGCAACACATAACATTGAGCAAATCTGTAGCAAAAGATCTCTTCACAGTTAAAGAGGAAATGTATGATGTGTGTCTAACCAAAGCGATGGTATTTCAGTCACTTCATATGCATCTTAAAGCTAGACCAGAGAAGAATTGATGCATTTGAATTATGTTGTTGGGGAAGAACATTGTAAGTTCCATGGACTGCCAGAAGAATGGACAAATCTGTTTTGTTACAAATACAGACCGGATGCTCCTTAGAAGGGAGGATGATGAGACTTCCTCTTAGGTACTTTGGGCATGTTATCAGGAGGGACCAGTTTCTGGAGAAGGCCATCATGCTTGGTGGCATAGAGGGAAGATGAATCTACACAATGTATGTGATAATAGGCTGACATATAGCAACAGCTGTGGGGATGGCACAGGAGCCAGCAGTGCTCCCTTCTGTTGTACATAGGGTCACTATGAGTCAGAACCAAGTCAATGGCACTTAACAACTTAATAGAGCAGGACAGGCCGACAGCGAGTGACCTAGTCTGCCATCTTCACTTCCGGCCGATTGAAGAGATTTTCATGAGCACAGTAGTACCTTGGGCAATAGTCTAGTGTCATTATGTATAGTAGTCGTACTTTGTTACGGTAGCTGTGTTTCAGCAATAGCAATTTATGTGGTCAGCCTTGGGGCACCTTGAGAGGATCACAGTTGTGATAGTCATGCTTTGCCATGATGTATCACCTTTCTGCTGAGAACCTGAAAACATTTCATAAGTGGTAATTAGGCTTCCCAACACCCACTGAGGAAAGGATATTATTATATAAGCTGACTTGAAGGATGAGTAACATGCAGCACGTTTGTCAGCTGCTGAATCTCTGGGACCCTGTTTCAGACTCTGGACCAGTTCCCCTGCTCAGTCTCTGGGTGGAGGTCACTGTCCAGCCCTGAGGAGATTCCCGGTGAACAGTCAAGTACAGAAAAGGAATCTGAGGTACAGAGAAGTTTCTTTGATGTGCCTGGAACCTCACAGGTACTAAGGGTGGAGGAGTAAAGATGTAACTCAGTATCTGGCTGACCCCACAGTCCATGTAGATGGAGGTATTTGTAAGTCCGGCCAGCCCCATATTAGTTACTGAGTTACTCAATTGTCTCAAACAGGCATTAAGCATGAGACAGCTGGTTGGTTACATGGCCTGAACAACAGACACAATTGTCCTTTCAAGAGCTTTCAGGGACAGGGTTCAGCCAGCCAGCTCAGAGCCCAGAGCCTCATGGGCAGAGAGTGCGGAGCTGCACCACCACTTTGGAAGCCCACAGATTCCATGTTAGCAGGCCCCCAAAGGTGAGCAGGCTGTGGGGAAGGTAACAAACCACTAATGCACAAACTAGTTGTCAGTGTATTATTTTATTTTAACAGGCCAAATTGCAAGGAAAGGGGCCCATGTGCCTCTCTGTGGATGAAAATGGATGGGTAGAATTGAACTATCCCAAGTCCTCATCTCCTCAGCCTTTTGAGAGGTGGACGTATGTGCACCACCTCAGGTTTATACAGACTCTGCTGGTGTGCTCACAGAAGGACTGAGCCTACAGGTATCCGTCTTGTCTCTGCTTCAGCAACCTGCTGCTCACCTCAGAGCGCTTGCTCAGTACTCCACCCTGAACAGAAACCCGAAGGAGACAGACCCATGAATAACCCAGACATTGAGGGGAGACCCGGGTTACACGTGTGTGGCCAGGCCCCCAGGGTATATGCCAGAGGCCACGAGCCAGCTGCCCACAGCATTACCTTCCCTTGTCCCATTCCAGAGTCTCCTCCCCTGGTTTGGCTTCTTCTTTGACAGCTTCCACTTCCTCCCAGACACTGCCCCAGTGAATCAGATGCCCTTCCCTCTCCTTGTCCTGTCCAATGCACCTGTTCAGTTGGGGTAGTCTGCAGCCTTCACCCCTTCCATCCCATTCAGTATTGGCGTGGTGAGGTTACAGGGGACACACTGAAATAACAAATAAGTGTCTCAACTGAGAAGGCGGAAATGGAAGTCCAGGTAGAGGGAAGGACACATGTAACAGCACTGAAGTCAGGAGCAGAGGCAGGTGGGCATTCCGGGAGAAAACTGCCTCAGCTTCCCTGGGAGCCCTCTGCCAGAGGGAGGTGACCCAGTCTCTCCTCTAGGCTGAGCTCTCTCCATCTGGAGCACTCTCTGAATGGTGGCCACATGGCAGCCCTGGGTTCTAGCCACTGGCCTAAATATCTCCCCAATTTCCTGAGGAAACTCTCTGTGGAGTCTTTGAAGCAGCCTCCTTTTAGGCAGGGCCCCATTCTGTGCTAGACTTAGAAGTGAGACACAAGCACACAGAACCAGGCAACATACAAGTGTCATCTTTGTGAGGTTGCTCCGTACATTTGTAGTGCAGTTAGACAATTTAGTTATGGGCTCTATTCCACCCTAACACTTTTCTCTGCCCATCAAGCACCACATCTGCTTTGCCCTGGCCTATTTGCAGTCACATGTGTGCTATCTTCAGTCTCTATGCTTAGAGGACTCAGCTCAGGAGCCCCCTGAAGCTAACTTGACCTCACTGCTTCCCTGACATACAAGTAGTCCGCGACTTATGACAGGGTTCCACGCAGACAACTCGGTCATAGGTCAGTTCTATCTTTGATCATCTTTTTTTTCTAAAGTTTTAATAGCTTACTGTACAGTAGTGTTTTTTGTTGTTGTTGTTGTTGTTTTTTAAAGCTTTTATTGTGTTTTGAATGAGTAAAGGCTTACAGGGCACATCATTAGCCTCACATTCAGCAAATCATTATAATGTTTACACTCCCCTCCATGCACCCTTAGCCCATAGTATTTACCTCTATTACCTTTATGTACACATACCACATTGAAAATATATTTTCATTTAAATGTCTAAAGGGTCCATTTTGCAAGCTAGCCTCCTGCCTGCAGGCACACTGCCTTTCTCGGTCCATAGGCCTAGAGTCCTCTGTCTCTTCATGCTCTGCCTCTGCCACCATCTCTGTTGTCACTCCTCTCATGTTCCTCCCTCTTGATGGTCCTGGGGTCCTCTGTTCCTGAGATGACAGATTAACTGCTCCCCCTTTAGTTGTACCTCTTCTACATTTACACTTGTGACAATTAGTCGTGATAATAATTGCTACCAACGGAATCATCACATCCTATCCCTCTCATCACCAGACCCATCTGGACAAGAAGAAAACTATTCAATAGGGTATCTGTCTTATTCCCCTCATTCTGACACTAAGAACCCTCATGAAAGCTTGTAAGTCAACTACTTTGTGCCTTTATAGTCCTCCAGTGGCCCGTCCCCATCAACCCAGTGTACTGAGGAGACATGACTGATCCTCCATTTTAAGAATCCATCCCTATTTGGTTGGAATCTGGGGCAGTTTTATCCACAAGCAAAGGTCCAGTTGATCAGGTGGTAGCAACTTACACTTGCTCCCTGTATCATACTTCTTTATCTTTGTCTGGTCAAATTCTGGTCAGCTAACCATCCAAGCTAGGTCAAATGGGTACTGTCTGCAAGTTTGGGAGTTTTTTGCACACATCCCCACTCTTCAGACCAGCTGGCTGCTTCACCAGCTGGTGGGCTCAGGAATTCACATGTCTCTCTGAACTTCAAACCAGCCGGCACTTCCTCCTCTCTCTCTCATCTCAAGGTCATCGGGTGTCCATGGAATATGGCCAATCTCAGCCCATGTCTTCTTTCCTGCATCACCCTCCCCCCACACACACACACCAGTCACAAGTTGAGCAGGATAGTTGCCAGCGAGCATCCAAGACTGTCCACGTGTTCCCTTTGAGTTTCAGTCTTAGAAAGGGGTTTACCCTGATGGGCTGACTTTTCTTGCCTTGATGGCTCCAGGGCAAACAGCTTGCTTGATATTCTAACAGGCAGTCTGCTTTTCTTTCTTTCTTTTTTCTGATCCCCACTTTGGTCTTTCTTTCAAGAAGTATCTTCTGTTCCTCTAGCCATTCCGTGTTGGTCTGCATGTCTGTTCAATTAGGAATGTCCCACCTCCAAAAGTTCTGGGTGGGGTTCAGGATTCCACCCAAGGCCCCATACTCCACAAAGGCTTAATAAGAAGCCTGTTTCCCTGGGCACCCTCTAGCTTCCTTTTAGATAATCCAATCAGTTATAGGCTGAAGACAGGCTTACAAGCTTTCTGTAACCATCTTTCCCAGTATTCCTTTTGTTCCCACTTAAATGTTTATATCACACTAGTAGGCAGGGGAACCCAATATCCACAGAACAGTCAAGCACCTTCACATTATTTCCCCTCCTTTACCCATTCAGACTATGTCTCAATTCCTACATCATTGAGCCTTGTTTTTCTAAGGCTGTGCTTACACCACAATCTACTTCCCAAACTCTTTTGCTATCATCCCTATTCCTCTACCCTCCTCCTTATTGTGCATTGACCTCCTCTTCCTATTTATTCCTGAGTTATACATCTATCCCCTAACCTATAGGTTATTGTCCCCTCCCTCCCACCCCCGATTACCCTCACAGAATTATTCTTTTAGTATGTAAATCCTTTCTTAAGGTTTTATAGTAATGGTCTTGTGCAATATCTGTCTTTTTGTGCCTGACTAATTTCACTCAGCATTATATCCTCATGCTTCATCTGTGTTATGAGGTGTTTGGCAGTGTTATCATTATTCTTTTTACAGTAGCATTTTGAACAGTAAATCATAATGTTGAACATGTGAGATTGAACATCTGAGAATGATAACATCAACAAATTACACACAGCAACATTGTATGTGGTACATATTACTAATGAGAAGATACAGAGAGAGAGAGAGAGAGAGAGAGAGAGAGAGAGAGAGAGAGAGAGACTGTGGTTCTTCATAACTCAAATACCTTGTCAATCAGGGACTACCTGAACAGCAAGTGCTCAGATAGTGTTCATGAAATCGAGGTCCATGACACAAACAGTCCCCTCCACAACTGACAACTCACTTATAGCTGCCTCCCCCCGTGGAACAATGCTTTCTTCCATAGCTGTGGCCCCAGCTACTCTCAGGTCATTTTCATACTGAAACTTTTCCCGTCTTATTCTAGAACAAGCTATAGCACGTGTTGTGAGTTAAGGTGTGTTCCTCAAGGAGATAATTGGGGAAGTCTGGCATAAGATGGCAGAATAAGTAGATGCAGTGAACTGAACCCCTGCAACAAAGATATGCAAAACAGAATGAACCAGATAGAGACAATGGACAGGACAGAAAGGTGGAATGCCAACTGTGAGAGACAAGAAAAATGAGAAGATTGTCCACTGGTGTGGAGCAGGATATGACTGGAGATTGCTGGCAAGGGAGTGTAGTTATCTTTTTTGTTTGTTTGTTTTAATGTCCGTCTCATATCCAGGGACATGGCGAGTCCCTGCCCTCAGAAGGGTACTAGTGGAACCCCCTTCTGTACAGCCTCTGCTGTGCCTGGGGTCGGATGCCTGGCACAGCAAACCTGCTTCTAGAGGTGTGTGGACCCACCCTGAACTGTGCTACACAAACAGTGATCAGAGAACTAACTTCACTCACACTTCCAGTGTCTGCCTAATCCACCAGGAGACAGGTAGTGAGTGCCTGAGAATCCACCAATATATAAGCCACGACTCAACACAGTGTCTCAGAGAAAACAATTTCAGCTTACATAACAAAACAAGACAGAATGCCTCAAACAAGTGACGAAAATACATAGAAAATATCATACCAGAAATGGTATCAGGACTACCTGATAAGTAATTTAAAAGAATGCTAATTAGGCAAGATCAACAGATTGTGAGAAAGATGCAGAAAACTTCAGAAGAAATCAAAGAAAACATGGAAAATTTCAGGTAAAAACCTGAGAAAATAATTGAAAAAGAGGGAACCATAAATAAAACAGCAATTAGTCAGAAGATTAACAAGAAGACTTCAGAAATAAATAATATATTGAAAGGGCAAAGAAATAGACTTGAATGACTAGAAAAACAAATTACTGAGCTTGAAGAAAAAATTCTCAATATTCATCTGCTAGAGGAACAACCGTTCAATCCTTCAATAATGAAAATTGAGGCTTGAATTTTATTCTTCAGATGCAGAAAACAATAAAAGAAGATGGAAGGAATCCAGAGAGTCACTGTACCAAAAGGAAATAGTTAATGTTCAACCATTTCAAGAGGTAGCATATGATCAAGAGCAAATGATACTGAAGAAAGAAATCCAAGGTGCATTGAAGGAATTGGCAAAGAACAAGGCACCAGAAATTGATGGAATAAAAATTGAAATCTTTCAAGAAAGTGAGGTGGCACAGGAGGCACTCACTCATCTCTGCCAAGAAATTTGGAAGACAACTATTTGGCCGATTGATTTGAAGAGATCCATATTTGTGCCCATTCCAAAGAGAGGTGACCCAATGGAATGCGGAAATCATCAGACAATCTCTTTGATATCCCATGCTAGTAAAGTTTGACTAAAGGTAGTACAGAAATGGCTGCAGGCATACATTGACAGAGAAGTTCCAGAGGTTCAAGCTGGATTCTGAAGAGGATGTGGAATGAGGGATATCATTGCTGATGTCCGATGGATCTTGGCTGAAAACAGAGAATATCAGAAAGATGTTTACCTGTGCTTTATTGACTATGCAAAGGCTTTGATTGTGTGGATCATGAAAATCTATGAACAACCTTGCAAAGTATGAGTATTCCAGGAACACTGAATTGTGCTCATGAGGTATCTGTACATGGACTAAGAGGCAGTTGTTCAAACAGTGGGAACACTGAATGGCTTAAAATTAAGAAAGGTGTGCGACAGAGTTGTATTCTTTCACCATACTTATTCAACCTGTATGCTGAGCAAATAATCCAAGAAGCTGTGTTATATGAAGAAAAACGTGGCATCAGTATTGGAGGAAGACTCACTAACCTTCTTCAGATTTTTAAATCCTTTTTTTCTGCTTGCTCTTTTGTCTTTGTAGTATCGAGAGACTTGTCTTCCAGCTCATTAGTTCTGCCTTCCATGTCTTCAATTCTACTCCTTTGCCCTTTCAGTGTATTGTCAATTTCTGATATTCTATTATTAATCATTTGGACCACTTTTTTAAGGCTTTGACTTATTTCCAATGCTGTATCTATCTAATTTGATTGTTTCTGTAGTGTGTCCCTGACTTCTTCCTTATTTTTCTCAACTCCATTGTAAAGTGTTTTGAAACATTTTATAATCATTTTTCTGATTTCCTTCTCAGGCATTTCCAAGGCCTGCCCTCCTTCCACAATGGAGTCTAGGTCATTTGTCTCAGACATTTAATCTTTTTTCTTGACATATGTTGATATGGTCATCTGTTTTTGCTTCTTGAACATGTTCATTGGTTAGCTGTGGCCTTAATAGTTAATTGAGTGTGTGTTTTGGTATGTTTTTATGCTTTCTGATTGCTTCCAGGTAGATATGATCAGGATGTGGGCTTCCCTTTTCAATCTTCTTATTGCTTAACTCAAAGTAACTTTCGCAGTTGTTGGGCAACATGAAGAGGAATAAATTAAGAATTATCGGCATTCTGTTACAAGAAGAATCACACAAGTCAACAGAGGGGTAGTTGAAGAGCTGTTGTAAGAAAATTTCTCGAACATCCTGAAAACAGAAAAGAAAAGCATTCCAGAAGCTCAATAAACCCCAGGAAGGATAGACTCCAAAGAAAATCACCAAGACATATCATAATCAAGCTCTCCAAAATCAAAGACAAGGAGACAATCCTGAAAGCAGCTAGAGAAAAGAGAAGAGTTACATACAAAAGTAAGCAAGTCAGATTAAGCTTGGATCTCTCAGCAGAAAACATGCAAGAAAGAAGGCAATGGGGAGACATATATAAAAACCTGAAAGGAAAAAACTGCCAACCAGGAATCCTTTATCCAGCAAAGTTATCAATCAAATATGATGGTGTAATCAAAACATTACAGGATACACAGAAGGTAAGGGATTTTGCCAAAGCCAACCCTGCAATACAAAACATCTTAAGGGAGCTCTGTGGACTGAGAACCAAAAGAAGAGACAACAACCAGAGATTGACATATGCGGCAACACCTCCTGGAACTCAATAGAAAAACAGAAGAGTAGAGAACAGAACAAAACTATAAGAACAAACTAAGAGGATCTGGAGGATCAGTCTATGATCAAAACAATTACGATGTGAAAGAAGGTAAACATGTAGGAGCACATATACAGATGGTGAGAAGTTCAGATAGATTACAGGATAAAATAGACTAAATGCAGGGAAAAGTTAATGGAATATAAGGTAACATCAAAGAAAATGAACGCTTCACAACATAACAAGAAAATGAAAATCCAAGAACATAGAACCATTAAAACTATGAGGAAACTGACAAGAAAGAACACAAAAAGCATGAAATCAGCAAAGGAAGACACACATAACAACAACAAAAAGCTGCAACATCACAAAAAAACCCACAATAGCAGCAATTAATCCATACCTATCGATAATTACACTGAATGTAAATGGATTAAATGCACAAGTTAAGAGACAGAGGGTTGCGTAATGGATAAGAAAACAGATCCTTCAATATGCTGTCTGCAAGAGAAACATTTTACACACAGAGACAAAACCAGATTAAAAGTCAAAGGATGGGAAAAAATATACCAAGCTAATTGCAATAAAAAGCGAACAGGAGTGGCAGTGCTAATCTCTGATAAAATACATTTTAAGGCAAAACCCAGCATACTAGATAAAGATGGACACAATCTCGTGATTAAAGGGACAATTGAACAAGATGATGTAACCATAATAAATATCTATGCTCCCAATGAAAGAGCTTCAGAATTATAAAGCAAACACTATTAGATTTTAAGAAACAAATAGACAAATTTAAAATAATTGTCATCTATAAAATAGACATGGGAGGGGGAGAGAAAGGAATAGCCAGAAATATCACCATAGAAAGCTTGTAACTCCGTCTTCTGCATATAACTGATTGGAATACACAAAAAAGGGCTACAAAGTGCCCAGTGAAGGAGGCTTCCTGTGGAGCCTCTGCATTACACAAGACCATACTTGGAATCCTGAACAGCATCTAGAATCTTCTGAGGGGAAATTTCCAATTGAAAGGACAAGCAGACCACCCTGGAGTGGCCAGAAGAACAGAAGATACTTCTTTAAAAAAAAGACTGACAGGAAAATGCAAAACAATACAGGCAGATCAACTGATTACTACAAAAACAAACAAGTGGCTTGCCCAGGAGACATCAAAGAAGGTGGTCAGGTCCCCTCAGGGCAAACCTTCTTCTAAGACTAAGACCCAATGAGAATGCACACTCTGATTGTCACTGGTAAGGGGAAGTGAGGGAAAAGCAGCAGTGAAGCTGTGAGCTAAGTCCAACAAAGTTCAATAGACTCCTGTGAACCTGGCTGGCCAGCAGTGTGGCAAGACCTTGGGAATCTTGGGCCCAGAGTCAGTGACATAGCCACAGTGGAATACAGTGCATAGTGAAGTGTTCAGCTGATAAGAAGAGAGGACACATGCATAAGTACACCCACACCTGCAGATAATACCCACTTGACCTGGCTTAAATGGCTGGATGATCAGAGCTCAACCAGAAGAAGAAAGAAGAGGAAAAAAAAGAATAATCTGATACAATTTGATGAACTTGACCTACACCTATGGAAGCAGTAGCTCAAAAGAGGGAACAAATCTTTACAGTGAGGATCATTCCCACCTCCTTGGTACACAGGGTAGACAGGGATGGGCAACTTGGACATTGGCTACCCAAAATGGGGGTGCTTCAAAGGCTTACAAGCTTACAAGGTTTCAAGAGGGAATCTAGATCCAGAGGACATGGAGGAAGGTAGACTCTCCACTAAGTAGTATCCAATGTGGGGCTGATGAAAGGAAATGCGGATAGGCCTCTTGTGATACAATAGTGAATAATTGTCATCAGGACTGATTGTGAGGGTTGGAAATGTAGCAAAAGGAGAGGAGTGGTTGACTTTGCAGTTCAGGAGTGGAGGTCCCTGGGACCATCATGGGAGAAAAGCTGTGTGCGGGACCATACCCAGAGAAACAATGACACCAGAGATGGAGGCAGAGACAATGAAGTGGAGAGATGGAGTGGCTGGGAACTCTAGACCCAGAAAGGTAAAGGGGCTGTATGCTGATGACCAGGAGGTAGACTTGCGGACCAACAACCCTTTGGTTGTTTGAAGATGCATGCAGGGGATTGTAACCATGACAGTGTAAAGAAATACGATAGGATGAATGCAAACCTAATGCTCTCCCATGTGAACTATCACATAATTTACAATAAAACAATTTTTAAAAAGATGGAAAGAATACACAGAATCACTTTAACAAAAAGAAATGGTCAATATTCAGTCATTTAAAGAGGTAGCATATGTGGTCAGGAGCCAATGATATTGAAGGAAGAAATCCAAGGTGCACTAAAAGCACTGGCAAAGAACAAGGTTCCAGGAATTAATGGAATACATATTGATCTTTCAACAAACTGATGTGGCACTGGAGGCACTCACTTATCTATGCCAAGAAATTTGGAAGACAAGTACCTGGCCAACTGATTGGAAGAGATCCATGTTTGTGCCCATTCCAAAGAGATGTGACCCAACAGAATGAGGAATTCATTGGACCATATCATTAACATTGCATGCAAGTAAAACTTTGCTGAAAATAATTTTAAAACGGCTGCATCCATACCTTGACAGAGAACTTCCAGAGAGAAGTTCAAGCAAGATTCACAAGAGGACATGGAATGAAGAATATCAGTGCTGATGTCAGATGGATCTTGGCTGAAAGCAGAGAGTGCCAGAAAAATATTTAGCTGTGCTTTATTGATGATGCAAAGGCTTCTGACTGTGTGGATCATGATAAGCTATGGACAAAGTTGCGGAGAATAAGTATTCCAGAACACTTAATTGTGTTCCTGGGGAACCTGTACATAGACCAAGAGGCAGTTATTTGAAATCATGAAAGGTGTGTGCCAGGACTGTATTCTTTCATCATATTTCTTCAATCCGTATGCTGAGTAAAGAATCTGAGAAGCTGGATTATATGAAGAAGAACATGGCATCAGGATTGGAAGAAATCTCATTAACAACTTCTGACATACAGATGATACAGCATTGCTATCTGGATCTCCAGAGGCCAGGTCCAGGTGGAGGTTGTGGCCCCCCAGGCCCATCACCCGTGAGTCACTGGGAAAATCTGAGGGTGAAGAAGGGCCCCCTGTAGCAGAAGATGCTGGCTGGTTTGTGAGCACTAAGCCTGTTGATGCCCTGCTGGCCTCTCCTGTAATGCCCCCTCCCCAGTATGTGTGTGGGGGTGAGGGTTCCATGTCTTCTCTGTTTTTATTGCAGTTGGTCCTGCCATCCCACATATCACTTTGCTTTAGTTGTTGTTGTTGTTAGGTCCCATCGAATCAGTGCTGACTCATAGCAACCTTATGCACAACAGAACGAAACACTGCCCTGTAATGAGCCAATCTCACAATTGTTGTCACACTTGAGGCCATTGCCACTGTCACTGTGCCAATTCATCTCATTGGGGTTCTTCCTCTTTTCTGCTGATCATCCACTTTGCCAAGAATGATGTCCTTCTACAGGGACTGGTCTCTTGTGATAATATATCCAAACTACGAGAGATGAAGTCTGGACATTCTGGTTTCTAAGGAGCATTCTGGCTGTACTTCTTCCAAAATAGATTTGTTTGTTCTTTTGGCGGTACTTTGAATATTTGCCTCCAACACAAATGCATTGATTCTGCCTGGGTCTTCTTTATTCATTGTCCAATTTTCATATGCATATAAAGCTATTGAAAATACCATGGCTTGGGACACCCACACCTTAGTCCTCAAGCTGACACCTTTGCTCTTGAACAGTTTAAAGAGATTTTGTGCAGCAGATTTGCGTAATGCAATATTCCCTTTGATTTCTTCACTTCCACTAGAAGATGAATCACATAATCTCCTGGCAATTCTGGCAGGACCACAAATTAGGTAGAAAGGGATTTAAAATTAAGGACGTTAACATCAAGATTTTAACACTTGAGCAGCAACGTGAATCCTGTGTGCACTGAGCAGTTGTGAGGAGGAGACAGGCTAGGTAAAAGCCTAAATTGGGTGGGCAGAAACCAGGAACAGGAAAATACAGGCAAGCATGGGTGGCCACACAGAGCCTATGGGGGTCTAAGCACAGGATACCACATAGCTAACAAGGCCACACACAGACCTCACACACAGCAGGGTGGGGGTATTACAGAAGAGGTTGGCAGGACCTCAAGAGGGTTAGTACTCCAAAAACGGCCTAGCATCTCCAGCTCCAGGGGCCCTGCTTCACCCTCTAGTGTTTCCCCTGTGGCACATGGCACAACTCCCACCTGGACATGGGCCGACGGTGGGTAGCTGAAGCCAGGAACGGGCAGAGGGGACAAGCATGGGCACTGTGCAGAGGTCAGGTTTGCCCCCACTTGTCAACAGGGCCATTTGGACCACTGGCCTCTGCCCACAGTATGCAGAGGCATGCCATGGGTTATAGGGTTGATGGCAGTGGTCCAGGAATCAGAGAGGTGCAGATAACACTCCAGGACTTACTGACAACAGTCAGCATCCAGTGGGGAGATGCTTATTGGGGAGATTTCCATCCCTGCCCCCGGGCCTGAAAGGCACAGAATGCAGAGCTCACTTAAGGGAGGGCCTGAGGGAACACAGAGGGGACCCCTAGCAACAGAACAGCGAGAGCCCCCGGCACGCCCAAGCCCTGCTGCCAGCCCTGGAAGACACTGGGCAGGGCTGTCAGGAAGCAGCGCCATTGCCCACTACTTCATGTCAGGGAGCTCATGCAGCTGTCAGGAGACAACATGATTGTTTTTAGGGCCATGGAGGGGGCTCCACACGCTCCACAGAGTGATCCTCTCACAAGACAAGACAAATCACACTGCTCAGCTGCGGGAGTCCAGCTCTCGCAGGGTCCAGGGATACGAGAGGAGACACGGAGTCGGTGAAAACGAAAGCAATCGAGAGCCTTTGTTTAGTTGGCTGAAGGGCCTCTCTTTCTCTGTCTTCTTGTTCTTCTGGCCCGGCTCAGCAAGTCTTTATTTATTTATTTTAAATGTTTTATTGTGAATTATAAGATAGTTTACATGAGAGAACTTCAGCTTTACATTCATTCTATCGTATATCGCTTCATTGCCCTGGTTCTAATCCCCTCCATGCATCATCAACCATCCAAAGGGTATACCCTTCAAACCCGCTCCCTATACTACCTCCCCCCACCCCCACCCCCAGTCTTCAGCCCACAGTCACTCTCCCTCTCTGGATCCAAAGTCCCCAGCCACTTCATCCCTC
>NW_006409337.1:8931-13999 GCF_000296735.1 Chrysochloris asiatica | reverse complement strand
TTCTTCTGGTTGAGCTCTGATCATCCAGTCATTGAAGCCAGGTCAAGTGGGTATTATCTGCAAGTGTGGGTGTTCTTGTGCATATGCCCTCTCTTCTTACCAGCTGGTAGCTTCACTCTCCACTCCAGTCCCCCGTGGCCATGCCACTGACTCTGGACCCAAGAGTCCTCAGGTCTTCCCACACTGCTGGCCAACCGGGTCTCCACCCGGGTACTCAGAGGCCTATTGAACATTGTAGGGCTCAGCTCGCCACTTCTTTGCTGTTTTTACCTCACTTTCCTTTATCGGTGATGAGTGTGGTCACCAATCAGAGCGTGCATTTCCTTTGAGTCTTAGTCCTGGGAGTGGGTTTGCACTGAGGGGACCCGACCACTTGCCTTGATGTTTCCTGGGCAAGCAACTTGTTTGTTCTTGCTGTAACAGTCCATCTGCCTCTATTGTTTTGTATTTTTCCTGTAGGTCTTTCCTTCAAGAAGTGTCTTCTGTTCTTCTAGCCGCTCCAGGCTGGTCTGCTCATCCTTTCAAGTGGACATTTTCCATCTCTGGAGATCTGGATGTGGTTCACCCTTCTACCTATAGTCTTATGTATTGCAAAGGCTCCACAGGAAGCCTCCTTCACTGGGCACGTTGTAGACCCATTTTAGGTATTCCAATCAGTTATAGACAGAAGACAGATTTACAAGCTTTCTATAGTGATGTTTCTGACTATTCCTTTCTCTCCCCCTCCAGTGTCTATTTTATATTATAATGCAAGGGAAACCAAGATTCAAAAGACAGCTAAGAATCTTAATACTATACCCCCCTTTCCCCATTCCAACCATGTCTCAATCTCTGTATCCCAGAGCCCTGTAGTTCCAAGGTTATGCATATATCATTCTTTATCTCTGTCCCACTTGGCCCATTCAAACATGCCTAATTGTTCTCCCATCTCCTTTGTTCTTCCATAAGTCTTTATTTTTTATACTTAAAATTACACAGTACATAATAATTTGATACTTTTATCTTTCCATGAATTATTATACAGTTTCAATTACAACATTCCTTTTACTCTGTGATTATACAACCTTTTCCATATCCTGTTCATTTTTCAACCACTGAACACTTTCCTTTTGACATCATCTCCTCTCCTACATAAGTGATAAATTGCTTCTTCTAATTCCCACTAAAAGATCAAGTTAAACCTTACACAAATCATTTCCACTTATCAGACCCTTGACTACATCTTCTTAGTAATATAAGTTTCTATTCTACATACTATGCTATTATTTTCATAGTAAAAGTATTACTAACATGTACTTAATTTTGTTTTCTAAAAAAGTGTTCATTAAATTGCTTAACTACAGTGTTCTTTCTATTTCCTTTCTTTTGAGGCTGTGAGGCATAAGACCCAACCTGGCTAATTGCTGTAAGAAATGTAGATTACTAAGTTTTGACCACCTTTCACTTATGTTCACTATTCTCTGCCTAATCACGTAGGTGCCTGTATGTAATAGTGGGGGTTTGTGAATTCTGGCTGGTAATTGATAGTGGTGAGGTTTACAGGGGTTGGTCAGCTTCACTTTAGTTTGTTATCTGCTTTTGTGATCTCATAAATGCAGTTACTTTGTACTTAGGCTTTCTGTGAACAGGAGTGGCACATACAATTCCCATTGAATTCAATCCACCGAAGATGAAAACAATTATTGCCAGACTAAGGTTGTAGAACTCATAGTGAAAGGCTGTGAATATGGCCATATTATATATTTTTACAAGTGAATTCAAAGTTACTCTAAAGAGAGGATAGAAAGCAACTTCTGAGAGTTACCTGTCTTGCATGACATCTATCTCTTTTGCTGGAACCAGGTCAAACAGCAGAAGTGAAGAAACTTCTCTCATTTAAGCCACTTCCCACACTCAGCCTCTTCCATGAGGAAAATTCAGCTCTTATCATGTAAGGTTTCCTAAGTCTAGCTGGGGGGCGGGGCAGGACGGGGGTCACTATCTGCTGCCCAGAGAAGAACTAGAGCTCCCTGTCTGGTATCTAGCCTGCAGCCTGGAGACAGTCACTGTCAGAGTTGTGGCTGAACAAATTCTCAGCACTAGCGGGGAGGTGACCCACAAGGATGGGGACTGATAAGTGTGCCCACCTTAGGACAGAGGGACTCCATAGGACCCATCTTCACCCTTGCAGTCAGGTCCAGGGAACTGGGCAGGCAGACTCCCCTCCCCCTCCTCAGCCTTAGGGGACTAAGGGAGTGAAAGCCTTGATCTGAAGAGGGCTCAAGATGAGAAGTCACCATAATAATCTGAAGGTCTGAAAGAGGAATGAAGGGATCTTGAACAGTCACAGAAGACCCCAGAGAATTCAGTCATGACCCCTGGTGTCAGCTCACAAAATGACTGGTATATCTGTGTAGCTAAGCAATTCCTGCTTACCTTCCTTCTTAGGGATCTCAGGGAGGTAGGGACTTGGTGTCCTGGATTTGGATGTTGGTCCCAGGAGGGAGAGTCCTGAGGAAGAGATGAAGGTAACCCACAGAATCCAGGCCTGCTCCCGATTTCCAAGCAGGATGGCCCCAAGTAAGCTGTTGTGTTTTTTTTTGATAATCTCTCCTTCACTTCCTTCTTAGACATCTCAGCAAAGTAGGTTCCTGGTCTGAGGGGCCAGCTTTAGGTAAACAGAGTGGAGAGGGGTTTGTCCTTGCAAGGCTGTCAAGGGTGGACCCTTGGAGAGGACTGAGGGGTCCACCTTGGCCCCTGCCTCAGGGGTCTCAGGACGACTAGACTCAGGTCCACAGAGCAAAGGGGGTTCCTGGCTCTGCCAGGAGCCAAGGTGAGGACCTGAGGGAAAATCGACGGGTCCCCTAGCTCCAGAGCAGAGGCTGCTCAAGTCTTTCCCAGACCCTTGTGTCAGCCTTCAGAGACCCTGGGCCAGGAGGCTGACACGCAGAGACTCTTTCCCCCCAACACACTTCCTTGTCTTGGGTGCCAGTGAGCTGTCACAAGATAGTGGATGGTTTTAGGGGCACGGAGGGTGCCCCACAGCCTGCACAGACTGACCCTATGCACACACAAAGGGTCCTGGCCCTGCTGACAGCCCTGGGAGACCCCTGGACCGACAGGGGGCGCGGAGGGCGGGGCAGAGGGATAGGGGGCCCGGATGTGATGTTTCCCGACTTCCGGCTCGGGAGGGAGTCTTGGCGGTGATGCTGGTGTCAGGGCTTTCGGCCTAGAATCCAGATCCAACCCGGCTTCCAGGTGAGGGCCTTGGGGGGAGCCCCGATGGATGGCTGGGCAGAGAGGCCCCCCGAGGACTGGGCCCTGCTATCTTACCCAGCAGGCCTCGCGATTGATCCACAACTATGTTGTTGTTGTTGTTATGTGCCGTGGAGTCGGTTCCGACTCATAGCGATCCTGTACAGGGTTTCCGAGGTTGTAAATCTTTATGGGAGCAGAAAGCCTCATCTTTCTCCTGCGGAACAGCTGGTAGTTTCGAACTGATGACCCTGAGGTTAGCAGCCCAATTCGTAACCACTATGCTCCCAGAGCTCCTTCCACAACTATGCGTACCCCTCAATTTGGCCCTAATAACTAAGGGGAGTGTGTATGTGAGTGTGTGTGTGTGTGTGTGTAGTGCATGACCTCGGTGACCAAAGGGGAGGGTGTCAGAGTAAGTTCCGGGGTCAAGGGTAGGACCTCAGGAAGGTCTGAGGGAATCTGCTGCCTCAGAACAGGAACGAACACCCCGGAATCTGGCTCTGACCTGCTGTCATCCCTGGGAGAGCTCAGGCAGGGGTGATTGGATGGCATGGGCGCTCCCTTTAGCATCTGGGATTTCAGAGAGGTGGACCCTGGATATGGGGCAGGCCGTGGGGGTGGGCTGTTGTTTCAGGTCTTCTGAAGGAGGGACGGAAGGCCATGACAGATGTGAAGGTGAGGGTCGTGAGGGACAAGTGAGGGGATTCCTGCAATCCAGAGAAACCCCCCTCATCCCCAATGTCTGCCCTGGTGACCCCACACACGTGGCTATAAGGCCAAATCCACTCGCTCTTTTCAGCTTAGGAGTCTGAGGACCATCAAAATCTTCAATGGAGGGGCCTGGTATCAGGTGAGCAAAGGAGTCCTGGGCCCATCATGTGCTCTGATGAGGACTCTGAGGGAAGACTCGGTGACTTTGGGACCCCAGAACATCCCCCAGCTCCCTGCTGTCATCCCTGGGAGACCAGGGGTGGGAGGGGCCTGGTTTCCTGTGTTTCTTACTTCCTCTATAGGGAGCTCTCAGGAAGGTGAGGCTTAGTGTGAGGGTTTGCAGAGAGATGTCTAAGGACCTTCTAGAATTCACGGATGGATTGAGGACAACTTTCACCATAGACAAAGGGAAACCCATCCCTACTATCAGCCCTGGGAAACCCAGGGGGCTTAACGTTGGGCCTTCTCATTTCTGCTTGGGGATGTCAGGGAGGGGTTGGGGAAGTCAAGTCAACAGAAGGAGTGGTCCCAAGTCTGCCAGGAGCTATGGTTGTCGTTGTTGTTAAGTGCCATAGAGTCGGTACCAACTCATAAGGTTTCTGAGGAGCGCCTGGTAGGTTTGAACTGCCAACCTTGTGGTTCAAACTGACCTTGCAGTTTTGCCCGCCACACCAGGACTCCAAGTAATCCTGAAAGAAGACTTAGGAGACCTTACATTCCAGAACTTAGGGTTCCCCCCCCAAACAATCCCCACCATGACTTTGCCGTTCATGATAAGAGAACCTAGTCAGTGGTACTTGACAGTTACCCCACTCACTATTTCTGAGTGAGGGGAATGGGATAAGGCTGAGACATCTGAAGAAGTTGAGGCCTTGGTCTGAGAAAGTCAGCACAGGGCTCTGTAAGCAAGGAGTAAACATAAAACTCAGAAGTAGGATTGAGGATACCCTCATCCTACAAGTCATGAGTATCAGCTCTATCCTGTACCTTTGTTCTGCCTTAAGTGGTCTTGAGAAGATGTGCCTGGATGGGGTCCCCTCACTTCTTTCTCATTGTTTTCAGGGATATGAACTCTTGTTGTGAGTTTTGTCTTAGATTGCAGAAAGACAAGTACCCTGAG
>NW_006409337.1:2608-7041 GCF_000296735.1 Chrysochloris asiatica | reverse complement strand
TTTTCATGTGGTTTAGAAGTAAGAATTTTGTTATTCTGTAAAACACATTGGGAAGCTGTTTTATCTTACACAGTGATCAGAAACAATATATTGTGAGACACTGAAACAGAAATTTCTTTGTAAATGTGAAATAATTTTGCAGTGATATAAGGGGGAAAATAAAATATTTTTGGATGTTCTTCTTAGTCTGTGTTGCGTGATTATAAAAGCTACATACATGGGTTTGCCTGGTTTGTAAGCGAAACAAAACCTTAGTACATGAAGCCTTGGCTTACAGTTTCTTTTTTCCCCAAATATCAATAGAGGTTCTGCTACGTGGGAGAGACCGTGTTAGTGAGGGATCCTTGGCAAAGCAAGACACAGCCCTTCTCAGAGCCTTGTCCAGGAGTAGGTTACACGGGAAGCCACTAGATGCCCCAAGACTCTAAAGCCCATGGAAAGAGGGCGTAAGTTATGGGGTTCCAGGTGGGAGGCTGTCCACAGAAGTGCCTAGTCCAGGCAATTTGGAACTTTGGGAAAGTGCAGTTCCTCCTGTGGAGTTCATTGTGAGGAAACTGGTAGGAACCTGGCTCTAAGACAGTGACTTAGATGCCAAAGAAAATTCTGGATGGAAAACGGTTCTTCTTGGGTACTTTGGGGTCATGGAGAAGCCAGCGAGAAAGGCCCACCTGGGGCAGGTCTTTGCAGTGTCCAGCGTTCTTGTCCTATTGTGGAAACCGGTGTTCATACCCTCTAGTGAGAGGACAGTTTCACTGGGTCTCCCTCAGTGCACTTTGTCTGAATGGAACAAGGTCCACATGGTTAATGCTGCAAACCTTCCCAGAAGAAAAAGGAGTGGGGTCTGGGACCACAAGAGTCCTAGAACTAAATGGCATTCATGAAAAATGCTAATGCTAACCATCATGTTCACTTTTACTGTGCCACGTGTAATCTACCATTGATTATAGTGATATATGTTCAACAAAGACACCAATTTACTGATTTCTATACATACAATACATTGACATTTATTACATTCTTCAAGTTGTACAAACGTACTCCACTCACTCACTCGTGCCTTCCAAACCAGTGTTGTAATATAAGGTCTGATATAGTAGCTTATATATCTCAATGTTGACATCATTTTTATCAATTCTATTTAATCTTTCATCTCATTTCTTGAGTAGTATAATAATTATTGTAATGTCCTTGTCTACTAACACTATCATCTGCCTTATTTTTGGATAACTTCTGATTGATTTTTTTGCTCCTCATTATTGATTGTGCTTCCCTGCTTCGTTGAATGCCTGGTAAGCTACATTGGATGCCAGCCATTATACAGTTCATTTACCTTATAGAGGATTGGAAATTTTTGTGTTTTTATTAAAAACAAATAAAAGCAATGAACGGTTCTTGAGCTTTGTTCTGGGACACAGTGAAGTTACTTGGAAATAGTATGATGAATTCGGGCTTTGTTTTTATTCTTTGGTAGGTGAGTTCAGAGAAGCAATTAGACTAATATGTCTTCACCACTAAGGCATATATATGGGGCAGTTCTGGGTAGCATTTTCCGTTCTGTTGCACAGACTCTCTATGTGTTGGTGGAGCTGAAGGGCACCTAAAAACAACACAATGACAACACCAAAGCAAAATCCTTCTCTGAGTAACAGTGCCCATGAATTAGGAAGTTCACTCTGACTGATGGGAACAAGAGCTTTTCCCAGTCCTATGTAAGTTCTGGAGCTCTCTCTCTCTGTGCATCTGTGTCCTTTTTGGAATGTTCTCCTGCAGATTCTAGTCACCTTGACCTCCCTAGACTCCCAGGTCATTCTCCTCAAATCCCTTTCTGTGTGTTGTGGTCTGTGGTCTCTCTCTAGGCAGTCAGCTGGACAATGGTCCATATCCTCTCACTTATTTGTCGTCTCTCAGAGATCACTCTATTTCCTTAATGTCCAATAAATTGTAAATCATTGTTTTGTATTTATTATTTAGTTTTATAAGTTTTTATTGTGAATTGAGTGATAGTTTATATGATAGAACATTGGTTATACACTCATTTTTCCATTGCAAAGATTACAATCTCCTGCTTGCATCATCATTCAGTAATATTTACTTTTATTCCCTTTTTAAAATTTTGTTTGTTGTTTTGTTGGTTTCTGTGATGCCCACAAAAACAGTTAGGAATATATAATCATTTAAATAACCAAAGGGCTGAATTCTCCAGGCCACCAGCACACAGCCTTTGTCTTTCATGAGTCTAGAGTCTTCAGCTGAGCTCTCTGTGTCCTCATCTCTGCCTTCATCTCCAGTGTTACTGCTTCACTGCATAGGATCACACATTCTGTTTTTGCTCTTTTCCATTGATGGTCCTAGGGTCATCTCCTGGAATGTAAGATTAAGTACTCCCCCTTTATGTTATAAAATTACTACCATTACAGTTGTGATCACAGCAATTCATAATGATAACAGTTACTCACTATTTAATCATTAGAATCTTATCCCCATCTCCTTTCACCAGACCTGTCTAGACAAGATGAAACTATTCAGTGGGGATTCTACCTTCCCCTGCACACTCTCAAACTAAACAGCCTCTTGAAAATTTGTAAGCTAGTCACTTCATGCCTTTATTTGTTGTTGTTGTTGTTGTCAGGTGCCATTGAGTCGGAACCGATTCATAGCGACTCCATGCACAGCAGAACGAAACAATGTCTGATCCTGGGCCAATCTCACTACCGCTGCCACACTTGACACCATCAATGATGGCACCTGGCCAATCCATCTCGTTGAGGGTCTTCCTCTTTTTCTCCGACCCTCCATCTTACTAAGCATGATATCCCTCTCCAGCGACTGTTCCCTCCTGACAATATGTCCAAAGTATGAGAGACGAAGTTTGTCCATCTTGGCCTCCAAGGATCACTCTGGCTGCACTTCTTCCAAAACAGATCTATTGGTTCTTTTGGCAGTCCATGGCACTTTTAGTATTCTCCTCCAACACCACAATTCAAAGGCATCAACTCTTCTATGGTCTTCCTTATTCACTGTCCAGCTTTCGCATCCATATGAGGTTATTGAAAATACCATGGCTTGGGTCTGGCGCACCTTACTCCTCAAGCTGACATCTCTGCTCTTCAATACTTTAAAAAGTTCCTGTGCAGCAGATTTGCCCAGTGCAATATGTCATCTGATCTCTTGACTGATGCTTCCGTGAATGTTGATAGTTGATCCATGAAGAATGAAGTCCTTGACAACTTCAATCTCATCATGCCTTTATAGTGCCCCCGTTTTAGGTAGCCAATGTCTAATTTGTCCGTCCCTATCAGCACTGTATAGAATCAATACTTGATGTGAAAACTCTTTTCCTCTGAATCAATATTTTGAGCTACTACATCCATAAGTATAGGTCAAGCTCATCAAATTGTTGCAATTACACTTGTTTCTTTTATCATTTTTTTTTTTTAATCTCCCTCTAGTCGAGATGTGAACATCAAGCCATCATGGCTAGGACAAATGAGTATTATCCAAGTTTGGAGGTTCCTGTGTGTCTGTCTTCACTTCATATCAACTGGATGCTTTACTCTCAGCTCTATGACTATGTGCTTCTCCATGGGCTCAGGAATCCCCAGGTTTCATCAGACTTCAGACCAATCAGCCCTTCCTCCTTTCTCTCATCTCCAAGTCGATGGGGATCTATGGAACGTGCTCAAACACAGCCCATATCTTCATTTCTGCCTTTCCCCCCTTCCATTCTCCAGCTGACCAGTGGGTCACCAGCAATCTTACATGCCTGCTCACGTGTTCCTTTAGAGTTTCTCTCTTGGAGATGCATTTGTCCTGAAGGGACTTAATTGCTTGTCTTGATGGCTCACTGGTGAACAACTTGCTTGCTCTTGTGGTAGTCAAACAGAGTGTCATTTCTGTTTGTATTTTTCCTGCTGGTCTTTCTTTATAGAACTATCTTCTGTTGCTCCAACTGTCCAAGCTGGTCTGCTTGTCCTTTGAAGTGGGCATGACCCAACTCAGAAAGTTCTGGATGGGGCTTAGGATCCCACGCATACACTACAAAGGCTCCACAACAAGCCTAATACCCTTTAGATATTCCATTCAGTTATAGGCTGAAGATGGTCTTACAAGTTTTCTGTTACCCATGTTTCCTAATGTTCCTTTCTATCCCAATCAAGTGTCTATTTAACAATAGTAGGTAAGGGAAACCAATATTCATAAAACAGTCAAGCATCTTAATATTATACCTTCTCTTTTACCATTTAGAATATGCCTCGATCTCTGTGTCAGAGATCATTTTTTTTAATGTTTTATTGTGAATTATGTGATAGTTTACAGAAACAACATTAGCTTTATATTCATCCTATCATATATAGTTACATTGCCATAGTTACAATACCTTCCATGCATTATCAATCAAACAGATGGTACACCACTTAAGCATGGCCCCTGGC
>NW_006409337.1:0-1781 GCF_000296735.1 Chrysochloris asiatica | reverse complement strand
TGGTTGGACTTAGTTCACAGCTTCATTGCTGTTTTTCCCTCACTTCACCCTATTGGTGACCAACGTGATCACCAGTCAGAGCACATGTTTGCTCCTGTATTCCCATTGAGTCTCAGTCTTGTCAGGGGGTTTGCCCTGAGGGAACCCAACCACTGCCTTGTTGTGTTTTTGGCAAGCAACTTACTTGTTTTTGTAGTAGTCAGTCAGACTGCCATTATTGTTTTGTATTTTTCCTATTGGTCTTTCTTTCAAGAAGTATCTTCTGTTCTTCTAGCCACTACAGGCTGGTCTGCTTGTCCTTTCAAGTTGAAATTTCCCACCTCAGAAGGTTCGGAATGGGATTCAGGATTCCACTTATGGTCTTATGTAATGCAGAGGCTCATCAGGAACTACTTCCAAATATTTAGTCACTGAAAACCTTATGAATAGCAGAGAAAAACTGTCAGATATACTGCCAGAATACAAGCCCCTCAGGTTGGAAGGCACTCAAAATGAGATTGGGGAAGAGCTGCCTCCTCAAAGAAGAGTTGACCGTGATGACACAAGTGGAGAAGAGCCTGTGGGCGAAAACGCGGTGGGAGAAGAGCCCTCGGGAGAAGAGCACACGGGACCTTCATTTGCTGGCAGGGCACAACTCAAAATGAAGAGAAGCACCTGTAAACATCCAATGAAATCAGAACATGGAATGTACGAAGTATCAATTTGGGAAAATTGGAAGTTGTCAAAATGAAATGGAATGCATAAACATTGATATCTTAGGAATTAGTGAGCTGAAATGGACTGGTATTGGCCATTATGAATCTGATGACCACATGGTTTATTATACTGGGAATGACAAATTGAAGAGGAATGGTGTTGCATTCATTGTCAAAAAGAACATATCCAGATCAGTGTTGAGGTACAATGCTGTCTGTGATAAGATAATATCCATGTGCCTACAGGGAAGCCCAGTTAATACCACTATTATTCAAATTTGCACAGCAACACACTAAAGCCAGTGAGGATGAAATAGAATTCTGCCAACCTCTTCAATCTGAAATGGATCAAACATGCAATCAAGATGTATTGATCATTATTGGTGCTTGGAATGTAAAGGTTGGGAGCAAAGAGGAAGGATCAGTACTTAGAAAATATGGCCTTTGTGATAGAAATGATGCTGGAGAACGCATGAAAGAATTCTGCAAATTCAATCATTAGTTCATTTCAAATACCTTCTTTAGACAGCATATGAGACGACTATACACATGGAACTTGCCAGATGGAATACACAGATATCAAATTGACTACATCTGCAGGAAGAGACAATGGAAAAGTTCCATATCATCAGTGAAAACAAGGCGAGGGTCAGACTGTGGAACAGACCATGAATTACTCATATGCAAATTCAAACTGAAGCTGAAAAATATCAAATCAAGATCCCGAGAGCCAAAGTATGACCTTGAATATATCCCATCTGAATTTAGAGATCATCTGAAGAATAGATTTGATACATTAAACAGTAAAGACTGAAGACCAGAAGAGTTGTGGGATGATATCACGAACATCATACTTGAAGAAAGCAAAAAGTCACTAAGAAGACAAGAAAGAAGGAAAAGAGCAAAATGGATGTCAGAAAAGACACTGAAACTTGCTCTCCAGTGTAGAGATGCTAAAGCAAATGGAAGAAATGAGGAGGTAAAAGAGATGAACAGAAAATTTCAAAGATCAGCTCGAGAAGATAAAGTCAAAGATTACAACAAAATGTGCACATATGTGGAATCAGAAAACCAAAAAGGAAGAAC
>NW_006409336.1:76257-76891 GCF_000296735.1 Chrysochloris asiatica | reverse complement strand
ATGGCAGAGTAGTCCAACATGTCTATAAAAAGGGTACTTGCTACCTGGACAATGAGTCCAACATGTCCATATACTGCAAGCTAGCTACATGGCAGACACGTCCAATATGTTCATATACAAAGCTATCCACTTGGCAGATCAGTCAAACATATGCATGTACAGAGAGCTAGCTGCATGGCAGATGAGTCCAAAATGCCCATATACGGAGAGCAACCTACATATCAGGGTAGTGTAACATTTACATATACAGAGTTCTTGCTACAAGGCAGATGAGTCCAACTTGTCTATATACAGAGAGCTAGCTACATGGCAGAGTAGTGCAACATTTCCATATAATGAGTTGTAGCTACATGGCAGATATTTCCAACATGTCCATATACTGAGAGCTAGCTACATGGCAGATCAGTAAAACATATCCATGTACACTGAACTAGCTACAAGGCAGATATATCCAAAGTGTCCATATACTGAGAGCTACCTACATGGCAGAGTTGTCAAACATGTCCATATACAGCATACTAGCTACATGGCAGATGAATACATGTCCATATATTGAGAGCTATCTACATGGCAGACAAGTCCAATATGTTCATATACAGAGAGCTACCTACTTAGCAGATCAGTAAAACATATC
>NW_006409336.1:75435-75973 GCF_000296735.1 Chrysochloris asiatica | reverse complement strand
TACTGAGAGCTAGCTTCATGTCAGATCAGTCCAAAATATCCATGCACAGAGAGCTAGCTACATGTCAGACTTAATGTCCTTATACAGAGAGTTAGCTACATGGTAGAATATTTCATAATTTCTATATAGAGTGTTCTAGCTCCATGGAAGATGAGTCAAACATGTCCATATACAGACAAGTAAAAAATGTCCATATACAAAGAGCTAACTACACGGCAGTGTAGTGCAACATTTCCATATTCAGAGTTATAGCCACAAGGCAGATGAAACCAACTTGTCTATATATAGAGATCTAGCTACATTGCAGAGTAGTGTACCATTTCCATACACAGAGTTGAAGGTAGATGGCAGATGAGTCCAAAGTTATCATATTCTGAGAGCCAGCTACATTGTAGAGTAGTCCAACATGACCTTATAAAGAGTACTAGATACCAGGCTAATGAGTCCAACATGTCCATATACTGAAAGCTATCTACATGGCAAAAAAGTCCAATATGTTCATACACAGAGAGCTACTTACTTGTCAGATCAGTCCAAC
>NW_006409336.1:72665-74235 GCF_000296735.1 Chrysochloris asiatica | reverse complement strand
GCTACATGACAGACGAGTCCAAAATGAACGTATGCAGAGAGTTAGCTACATGGCAGAGTAGTGAAACATATCCAAATACAGAGTTCTAGCTACATGGCAGATGTGTCCAACATGTCCATTTACAGGGTACTAACCACATGAAAGACAAGTCCAAATTGTCCATATACAGGGAGCTAGCTACATGGCCTGGTTGTGCAACATTTCCAAATACCGAGTTCTAGCTGCAAGGCAGATGAGCCAAACTTGTCTATATAGACAGAGCTAGCTGAATGGCGGAGCAGGGCAACCTTTCCCTATACAGAGTTCTAGCTACATGGCAGATGTGTGACACATGTCCATATACTCAGAGCTAGCTACATGGCAGAGTAGTCCAACATGTCCATATACAGGGTACTAGTTACATGGCAAATGAGTCCAACATGTCCATATACTGAGAAACAGCTACATGGCAGACAAGTCCAATATATTCATATACAAAGAGCTACCTACTTGGCAGATCAGTCCATCATATCCATGTACAGAGCTAGCTACATGGCAGATGAGTCCAACATGTTCATATATTGTGAGCTAGCTACATGGCAGAGTAGTCCAACATGTCCAAATACAGGGTATGATCTACATGGCAGATAAGTCCAAAATGCCCATATACTGAGAGCTAACTTCATGGCAGACAAGTCCAATATGTTCATATACAGAGAGCTATCGACATGGTAAGGAAGTGCAATATTTGAATATACACAGTTCTAGCTACATGGCAGATGTGTGCCACATATCCATATACTGAGTGCTAGCTACAAGACAGAGTAATCCAACATGTCCATGTACAGGGTACTACCTACATGGCAAATGAGTTCATCATGTCCAAATACTCAGAACTAGCTACATGGCAGAAAAATCCAATATGTTCATATACAGACAGCTACCTACTTTGCAGATCACTCCAACATATCCATGTGCAGAGAGCTAGCTATATGGCAGACAAGCCCAAAATGTTCATATACAGAGAACTAGTTACATTGCAGTTTAGTACAACATATCCATCTACAGAGTTCTAGCTACAAGGCAGATGAGTTCAACTTGTCTATATACAGAGACCTAGCTACACGGCAGAGTAGTGAAAGATTTCCATATACAACGTTCTAGCTACATGGCAGATGTGTCCAACGTGTCCATATACTGAGAGCTAGCTACAAAGCAGAGTAGTCCAACAAATCCATACAAAGGGTACTAGCTACATGGAAGAGGAGTCCATAATGTCCATTTACAGAGAGCTAGCTATACGGCAGGGTCTTTAAACATTTCCATATACAGAGTTCTAGCTACGTGGCAGGTATTTCCAGTATCCATATAGTGAGAGCTAGCTACAAGCAGAGTAGTCCAACATGTCCATATACAGGGTACTAGCTACATGGTAGGTGAGTCCAACATGTCCATATACTGAGAGCTAGCTACATGACAGAAAATTCCAATATATTCATATACAGAAACCTACCCGCTTGGCAGATCAGTAAATCATATCCATGTACACAGAGCTAGCTACATGGCAGATGTATCCAATGTGTCCATATAC
>NW_006409336.1:70983-71585 GCF_000296735.1 Chrysochloris asiatica | reverse complement strand
GTACTATCTAAATGGAAGATTGTCCAATATGTCCATATACTGAGAGCTAGCTACATGGCAGACAAGTGCAATATGTTTATATACATAGAGCTAGTACATGGCAGGGTAGAACAACATGTCCATAAACAGGATTCTAGCTACATGGCAGATGTATCCAACATTTCCATATATTAAGAGCTAGCTACATGGCAGAGTAATCCAACATGTCCATATACAGTGTACTAGCTACATGCCAGATGAGTCCATCATGTCCAAATACTCAGAGCTAGCTCCATGGCAAAAAAGTCCAATATGTTGTTATACAGAGAGCTACCTACTTTGCAGAACACTCCAAATGTATCCATGTACAGAGAGCTAGCTACGTGGCAGACGAGTAAAAAATGTCCATATACAGAAAGCTACCTACATGGCAGTGTAGTGCAACATTTCTCTATACAGAGTTCTAGCTACAAGGTAGATGAGTCCAAATTGTCTATATACAGAAAGCTAGATACACAGAAGTATCCTTGAAAATTTCCATTTACAGCATTCTAGCTACATGGCAAATGTGTTCAACGTGTCCATATACTGAGAGCTAGCTACATGGCAGAGTAGTCTATCAA
>NW_006409336.1:68928-69518 GCF_000296735.1 Chrysochloris asiatica | reverse complement strand
TTCCATATTGAGCATTCTAGTAACATGGCAGATGTGTCCAACATGTCCATATACTGAGAGCTAGCTACATGGCAGAGTAGTCCATCAAGGCCTTACAAAGGGTACTGGCTACATGGCAGAAATGTCCAAAATGTCAATTTACAGAGAGCTAGCTATATGGCAGGGTAGTTAACAATTTCCATATACAGAGTTCTTGCTACCAGGCAGATGAGTCCAACATGTCTATATACAGCAGCTAGCTACATGGCTGAGTACTACAACAATTCCATATACAGAGTTCAACCTACATGGCAGATGTGCCCAACCTGTCCGTATCCTGAGAGCAAGCTACATGGCAGACAAGTCCATATGTTCATATACAGAAAGCTACCTACTTGGCATATCAATAAATTATATCCATGTACAAAGAGCTAGCTACATGGCAGATGTATTCAATGTGTCCATATACTGAGAGCCGCCTACATGGCAGAGAAGTCCAACATGTTCATATACAGAGTACTAGCTACATGGCAGATGAGTCCAACATGTTCATATACTGAGAACTAGCTACATGGCAGAGAAGTCCAGTATATTCATATACTGAGAGTTAC
>NW_006409336.1:66330-67783 GCF_000296735.1 Chrysochloris asiatica | reverse complement strand
CAACATGTTCATATACAATGAGCTAGCTACATTGCAGGGTAGTGCAACATTTCTATATACAGAGTTCTAGGTACATGGCAGATGTGTTCAACGTGTCCATATACTGAGTGCTAGCTTTATGTCAGAGTAGGCCAACATGTCCATATACAGGAAACTAGCTACATGGCAGATGAGTCCATCTTGTGCAAATATTGAGTGTTAGCTACATGGTAGAAAAATCCAATATGTTCATATAGAGGGAGCTACATACTTTGCAGATCAATCCAACATATCCATGTACAGAGGTTTAGCTTCATTACAGACGAGTCCAAAATGTCCATATATAGAGACCTAGCTATATGGCAGTGTCGTGCAACACTTCCATATACAGAGTTCTAGCTACAAGGCAGATGAGAATAACTTGTCTATATACAGAGAGCTAGTGACATGGCAGAGTAGTGCAAGATTTCGATTTACAGAATTCTACATGTTGTGTCCAACATGTCCATATAATGAGAGCTAGCTACATGGCAGAGTAGTCCAACAAGGCCATATACAAGGAACCAGCTACATGGCAGAGGAGTCCAAAATGTCCTTTTAAACAGACCTAGCTATATATCAGGGTAGTGCAACATTTCCACATACAGAGTTCTAGGTACCAGGCAGAGGAGTACAACTTGTCTATATACAGAGAGCTAGCTACATGGCAGATAAGTCCAATATGTTCATATACAAACAGGTATCTATATGGCAGATATGTCCAACATATCCGTTTTCAGAGAACTAGGTACATGTCAGGCGAATCCAAAATGTCCATGTACACAGAGCTAGCTACATAGCAGAGTAGTGCATCATTTCCATATACAGAGTTCTAGTTACATGGCAGATGTGTCCAACATGTCCATATACTGAGAGCTAGCTACATGGCAGAATAGTTCAACATGTACATATACAGGGTACTAGCTACATGGCATATGAGTCCAACATGACCATATACTGAGAACCAGTTACAAGGCAGAGAAGTCCAATATGTTCATATACACAGAGCTACCTACTTGGCAGATCTGTCCAATATATCCATGTAAAGAGATTTACCTATATGGCAAATGAGTCCAATGTGTACTGAGAGCTAGCTACATAGCAGAGTAGTCCAACATGTCCATATACAGGGTACAAGCTTCATGGTAGATGGGTCCAACATGTCCACATATTGAGAGCTAGCTACATGGCAGACAAGTCTAATATTTTCATATACAATGACCTAGCTACATTGCAAAGACATGCAACATATACAGAATTCTAGCTACATGGCAGATGTGACTAAGGTGTCCATATACTGAGAGCTAGCTACATGGCAGAGCAGTCCAACATGTACGTATACAGGGTACGAGCTACAAGGCAGATGTGTCCAACATATCCATAAACTTAGAGCTAGCTACATTGAAGATGATTCCCAAATGTCCATATACAGAGA
>NW_006409336.1:64172-64735 GCF_000296735.1 Chrysochloris asiatica | reverse complement strand
TACATGGCAGATGTGTCCAACGTGTCCATATACTGAGAGCTAGCCACATGGCAGATGAGTCCATCATGTCCACATACTGGGAGCTACGTACAAGGCAGACAAGTCCAATATGTTCATACACAGAGAGCTACCTAATTGTCAGATCAGTCCAACATATCCATGTACAGAGAGCTAGCTACATAGCTGATGTTTCCAACGTGTCCATATACTGAGAGCTACCTACATGGCAGATCAGTCCAAAATATCCATGCACAGAGAATTAGCTACATATCAGACGAATCCAAAAATGTGTATATACAGAGAGCAAGCTACATGCCAGAGTAGTGCATCATTTCCATATACAGAGTTCTAGCTACATGGCAGAGGAGTCCAACATGTCCATAAACTGTGAGCTAGCTACCTGGCAGACAAGTCTCATATGTTTATATACAGAGAGCTAGCTATATGGCAGGGTAGTGCACCATTTCCATATACAGAGTTCTAGATACATGGCAGATGTGTCCAATGTGTCCAAATACTGAAAGCTAACTACATGGCAGAGTATATCGACATGTCCATATTCA
>NW_006409336.1:60889-63592 GCF_000296735.1 Chrysochloris asiatica | reverse complement strand
CAGAGAGCTAGCTACATGTCAAACGAGTCCAAAATGTCCATATACAGAGAACTGCCTTCATGGCTGAGTAGTGCATCTTTACCATATACAGAGTTGTAGCTACATGGCAGATGAGACCAACATGTCCATATATTGAGAGCTAGCTACATGGCAGACAAGTCCCTTATGTGGATGTACAGTGAGCTACAAACTTGATCGATCAGTCCAACATATCCATGTACAGAGAGCAAGCTACATGCCAAATGTGTCCTTATACTGAAAGCTAGCTATGTGGTAAACAAATCCAATATGTTCATATATAGAGAGCTACCTACTTGACAGATCAGTCCAATATATCCACGTACAGAGAGCTAGCTACATGGCAGAGTAGTCCAACATGTCCATACAGTGAGAGCTAGCTACAAGGCAGATGAGTCCAACTTGTCAATATACAGAGAGCTAGTGACATGCTATAGTAGTGCAATATTTCCATATACAGAGTTCTAGCTACATGGCAAATGTGTCCAACATGTCCATATGCTGAGAGGTAGCTACATGGCAGAGTAGTACAGGGTACTAGCTACATGTCAGATGAGTCCAAAATGTCCATATAATGAGAGGTAGCTCCATGGCATACAAGTCCAATATGTTCATATAAAGAGAGCTACTTACTTGACAGATCACTCCAATATATCCATGTACAGAGAGCTAGGTATATGGCAGAGGTGTCCAAAAGGTCCATATACAGATAGCTAGCTACTTGGCAGGTAAGTGCAACATTTCCATATACAGAGATCTAACTACATGGCAGATGTGTCCTACATGTCCATATACTGAGAGAAAACTACATGGCAGATGAGTCCAACATGTCCATATATTGAGAGATAGCTACATGGCAGTCAAGTGAAATATGCTCATATACAAAGAACTAGCCACATGGCAGGGGAGTGCAACATTTCCATATACAGAGTTCTAGCTATGTGGCAAAAGTATCCAACATGTCCATATCCTGAGAGCTAGCTACATGGTAGAGCAGTCCAACATGTCCCTATACAGGTTACTAGCTACAGGGCAGATCATTCCATCATGTCATTATAATGAGAGCTAGCTACATGGCAGACAAGTCCAATATGTTCATTTGCAGAGAGGTACCTACTTGGTGGATCAGTCCAACATATCAATGTACAGAAAGCTAGCGATATAACAGAGAATCCAAAATATCCATATACAGGGAGCAAGCTATATGGCAGGGTAGTGTAATATTCCCAAATACATAGTTCTAGCTACAAAGCAGATGAGTCATACTTGCCTATATACAGAAAACTAGTTCCATGGCAGAGTTTTGCAACATTTCCATATAAAGAGGTCTAGTTATATGGCAGATGTGTCCAACGTGTTCATATACTGGGAACTAGCTACATGGCAGACATGTCCAATATGTTCATGCACAGAGAACTACCTAATTGGTATTTCAGTCCCACATATCCATGTACATAGAGCTGGTTACATAGCAGACGAATGCAAAATGTCCATATACAGAGAGCTAGCCAAATGGCAGGGTAGTGTAACATTTCCATATACAGAGTTCTACCTACAAGGTAGATGATTCCAACTTGTCTATATACAGAGATCTAACTACATGGTAAAGTTGTGCAACATTTCCATATACAGAATTCTAGCTAAATGGCAGTCAAGTCCAAAATGTCCATATACTGAGACCTAGCACATGACAGATTAGTCCATCATGTTCATATACAGGGTACTATCTACATGGCAGATGAGTCCAACATGTTCTTATACTGAGAGCTAGCTACATGTCAGACAAGTCCAATATGTTCATATACATACAGCTACCTACATGGCAGATCTGTCCAACATATCCACGTACAAAGAGCTAGCTATAAGGTAGATGTGTCCAATGTGTCCATATACTGAGGGATAGCTACATGGCAGGGTAGTGCATCATTCCCATATATAGAGTTCTATCTACAAGGCAGATGAGTCCAACTTGTCTATACACAGAGAGCTAGCTACATGGCAGAGTAGCATAAGATTTCCATATACAGAGTTCTAGGTACGCGACAGATGTATCCATCGTGTCCATATACTGAGAGCTAGCTACATGGCAGAGTAGTAAAACATGTCCATATAAAGAGTAGTAGCTACATGGCAAATGAGTTAATCATGTCCTTACACTGAGAGCTAGCTATATGACAGACAAATCCAAAATGTCCATATACAGAGAGCTAGGTACATGGCAGGGTAGAGCAATTTTTCCATATACACAATACTTGCTACATGGGAGATGAGTCCAACATGTCCAAATACTGAGAGCTAGCTCATGGCAGACAAGTCCAATATGTTCATATACAGAGAGGTATCTACATGGCATATGTGTCCAACCTGTCCATATACTGCGAGGTACCTACATGGAAGATCATTTCACAATATCTATGCACAGAGAGACATGACAGACAAGTCCAGTATGTTCATATACAGAGAGCTAGCAACATGGAAGTGTCGTACAACATTTCCATATACAGGTTTCTAGTTACATGTCAGACAAGTCCAACATATTCATATACAGAGTGCTAGCTACATAGCAGAGTATTGCATCATTTACATATACAGAGTTCTAGCTATTTGGCAGATGTGTCCAACGTGTCCGTATACTGAGAACTAGCTACATGGCAGACTAGTCCAACATGTCCATATACAGGGTTC
>NW_006409336.1:55836-57129 GCF_000296735.1 Chrysochloris asiatica | reverse complement strand
CATATCCATGTACAGAGAGCCAGCTACATGACAGACGAGTTCAAAATGTCCATATACAGAGAGCTAGCCACATGGAAGGGTAGTGTAACATTTCCATATACAGACTTCTAGCTACAAGGCAGATTAGTCCAATTTGTCTATATACAGATTGCTAGATACATGGCAGGGTAGTGCAACCTTTCCATATACCGAGTTCTAGTTACATGGCAGATGTGTTTATTCTGTCCATAAACTGAGAGCATTCTACATGGCAGATCAGTCCAAAATATACATGCACATAGAGCTAGCTACATGTCAGACAAATCCAAAATATCCATATACAGACAGATAGCTACATGTCAGAGGAGTGCACCATTTCCATATACAGAGTTCAAGCTACATGGCAGATGAGTCCAAAGTGTTCATATACTGAGAGCTATCTACATGCTAGACAAGTCCAATATGTTCATATAAATAGTGCTAGCTAACTGGCTAATGAGTCCAACATGTCCATATACTGACCGCTAGCTACATGGTAGTCAAGTCAGTTATGTTCATATTCAAAGAGCTACCTACTTGACAGATCTTTCCAACATATCCATGTACAGTGAGCTAGCTACATGGCAGAGGAGCTCAAAATGTCCATATAAATACAGGAAGGGTATTGCAACATTTCCATATACAGAGTTCTAGCTACAAGACAAATGAGTCCAAAATGTCCATATACATAGAGCAAGCTACAGGGCAGTGTAGTGCAACATTTCCATATGCAGGGTTCTATCGACAAGGAAGATGAGTCAAACTTGTCTATATACAGAGAGCTAGCTGTATGGCAGAGTACTGCAACATTTCCATATACAGAGTTCAAGGTACATGACTGATGAGTCCAACATGCCCATATAAAGACTACTAGCTATCTGGCTAATGAGTACAGCATGTCTATATACTGAGAGCGAGCTACATGGAAGAAAAGTCCAATACGTTCATATACAGAGAGTTACCTCCTTGGTAGATGAATCCAACATATCCCGTACAGAGAACTAGCTACATGTCAGATGAGTCCAAAATGTCCATATAGAGTGAGCTAGATACATGTCATAGTAGTGCAACTTTCCCATATACAGAGTTCTAGCTACATGGCAAACGTGTCCAACGTGTCCATATACTGTGTGCTAACTACATGGCAGAGTATTCCAACATGTCCATATACAGGGTACTAGGTACATGGCAGATGAGTCAAACATTTCCATATACTGAGATATAGCCACATGGCAGACAAGTCCAATATGCTCATATACAGATATCTAACTACTT
>NW_006409336.1:52475-53793 GCF_000296735.1 Chrysochloris asiatica | reverse complement strand
CAGAGTTCTAGATACATGGCAGATGTGTCCAACGTGTCCATATACTGAGAGCTAGCTACATGGTAGAGTAGTACAACATTTCCATATACAGAGTTCTAGCTACATAGCAAATGTGTCCAACCTGTCCATATACTGAGAGCCACTTGCATGGCAGACATGTCCAATATGTTCATATACAGAGAGCTACATACTTGGCAGATCAGTCCCACATATCCATGTATAGAGAACTAGCTACATTGCAGATGATTCCAAACTGTCCATATACAGAGAGTTAGCTACATGGCAGATGAGTCAATGGAGTTCCTATACTTAGAGGTAACTACATGGATGAAAAGTCCCATATATTCATACACAGAGAGGTACATACTTGTCTGATCAGTCTAACATATCCATGAACAGAGAGCTAGTTACATGGCATTCGAGTCCAAAATATTCATATACAGAGAGTTAGCCAAATGGCAGTGTAGTGCAACATTACCATATACAGAGTTCTAGCTACAAGGCAGATGAGCCCATCTTGTCTATATAAAGAGAGCTACCTACATGGCAGGGGAGTGCAACATTTCCAAATCCAAAGTTCTAGCTACAAGGCAGATGAGTCCAACTTGTCTATATACAGAGAGATAGCTATGTGCCAGAGTAGTGTAATATTTTCATATGCACAGTTCTAGCTACATGGCAGATGTGATAAACGTGTCCATATACTGAGAGTCACCTTCATGGCAGACAAGTCCAATATGTTCATATACAGGGAGGTACCATTTGGGAGTTCTGTCCATCATATCCATGTACAGAGAGGGAGCTACACAGCAGACGAGTGCAAAATGCCCATATACACAGAGCTAGATACACGGGAAAGTAGTGCAACATTACGATATACACAGTTCTAGCTGCAAGGCAGATGTGTCCAACGTGTCCATATACTAAGACCTAGCTACATGGTAGACAAGTCCAATATGTTCGTATACAGAGAGCTAGCTACTTGGCAGATCAGTCCAATATATCCAAGTACAGAGAGCTAGCTACATGGCAGACGAATGCAACATATGCATGTACAGAGTGATAGCTATATGGCAGACAAGTCCAAAATGTCCCCATACAGACAGCTAGCTATATGGCAGGGAAGTGCAACATTTCCTTATACAGATTTCAAGTTACACACGGTTGAGTCCAGATTGTCTGTATACAGCGAGATAGCTACATGGCAGAATAGTGCAACACTTGCATATACAGAGTTCTATCTATATGGCAGATGTGTCCAACATGTCCATGTACAGAGAGCTAGTTATATGGCACACAAGACCAAAATGTCCATATA
>NW_006409336.1:46530-49939 GCF_000296735.1 Chrysochloris asiatica | reverse complement strand
ATGTGTCCAACCTGTCCATATATTGAGAGCTACCTACATGGCAGATCAGTCCAAAATATCCATGTAAAGAGAGCTAGCTACATGGCAGACGAGTCCAAAATGCCATATATAGAGAGCTACATACATGGCAGGGTAGTGCAACATTGCTATATAAAGAGTTCTATCTACAAGGCAGATTAATCCAACTTTTGTATTTACAGAGAGTTAGGTACATGGCAGAGAAGTGCAGCATTTCCATATATAGAGTTGTAGCTACGTGGCAGATATATCCAATGTGTCCATAATCTGAGAGCTAGCCACATGGTAAACAAGTTCAATAAGTTCATATATAGAGGGCTACTTCTTGGCAGATCAGTCCAACATATCCATTTACAGAGAGCTAGCTATATGGCAGACGAGTACAAAGTGTCCATATACAGAAAGTTGGCTACATGGCAGGTTAGTGCAACATTTTCATATACAAAGTCCTAGCTACAAGACAGATGAGCCCAACTTGTGTATATACAGAGAGCTAGATACATGGCAGTGTAGAGCAACATTTCCATATACAGAGTTCCAGCTACATGGCAAATGTGTCCAACGTGTCCATATACGTAGAGCTAGATACATGACTGAGTAGTTCAACATGTCCATAATCAGTGAGCTCTGGTAGTGTAGTGGTTACAAATTGGGCTGCGAACCTTAAGGTCAGTGGTTTGAAACTACCAGCCGCTCCGTGGGAGAAAGATGTGGCTTTGTACTCCCGTAGGATTTACACCCTCGGAAACCCTGTACAGGGTCGTTATGGGTCGGAACTGACTCGACGGCACTTAAGAACAACAACAACAACTTACATGTTAGATGTGTCCAACTTGTCCATATACTCAGAGTCACCTGCATGGCAGACAAGTCCAATATGTTCATATACAGAGTGCTACCTACTTGGCAGATCAGTCTAAGTTAGCCATGTACAGAAAGCTAGCTACATTGCAGATGAGTCCAAAATGTCCATATACAGAGAGCTACCTACTTGACAGATCAGTTCAACATATACATGTACAGAGAGCGAAATATATGGCAGACAAGTCCAATATGTTCATATACAGAGAGGGAACTACTTAGTAGATCATTACAACATATCCATGTACAGAGAACTAGCTACAGGGAAGACCATTCCAAAATGTCCATATACAGAGAGCTAGCTACATGCAGAGTAGTGCAACATTTTCATATACAGATTTCTAGCTACAAGGGAGATGAGTCCAACTTGTCTATATATAGAGATCGAACTTCATGGCAGGGTAGTGCAAAGTTTCCATATACAGAGTTCTAGATAGATGGCAGATGTTTGCAAGGTTTCCATATACTCAGAGCTAGCTACATGACTGAGTAGTCCAACATGTCCATATTCAGGGTACTAACTATATGGCAGGTGTGTCCAAATTTTCCGTATACTGAGAGCCAACTGAATAGCAGACCATTCAATATGTTCATAAACATAGCACTACCTACTTGGCCGATCAGTCCAACATAGACATATACAGAGATCTAGCTACATGGCAGACGAGTCCAAAATGTCCATATACACAGAAATAGCTACATGGCAGAGTAGTCCAATGTGTCTATATTCAGGGTAGTAGCTACATGGCAGATGTGTACAAAGTTTCCATATCCAGAGAGCGACCGACAGGGAAGAAAAGTCCAAAGTGTTCATATACACAAAGCTACCTACTTGGTAGGTCAGTCCAACATAACCATATACTGAGAGTTAGCTATATGGCAGACGAGTGCAAAATTTCCATATACAGAGAGCTAGGCACTAGCAGGGTAGTGCAACATTTCCATATAAAGGGTACTAGCTACATGGCAGATGTTTCCAACGTGTCCATAAACTAAGAGCTAGCTACATGGCAGACAAGTCCAATATGTCCATATACAGAGAGCTAGCTACATGGCAAGGTAGTGCAACATTTGTATATACAGAGTTCTATCTACAAGGCAGATTAATCCAACTTGAGTATATACAGAGAGCTAGCTACATGGCAGAGTAGTGTAGCATTTCCATATACAGAGTACTAGCTACATGGCAGATGTGTCCAACGTGTCCATAAACTGAGAGCTAGCTACATGGCAGACAAGTCCAATATGCTCATATACAGAGAACTAGCTACATGGCAAGGTAGTGCAACATTTCCATATACAGAGATCTAGCTACATGGCAGATGTGTCCAAGGTGTCCATATACTGAGAGCTAGCTACATGGTACAGTAATCCAACATGTCCAAATTCAGTGTAGCAGCTACATGGCAGATGTGTCCAACATTTCCATATACTGAGAGCCAACTACAAGGCAGACAAGCCCAATATGTTCATATAAAGGGAGCTACCTACTGGGCAGATCAGTCCAACGTATCCATGTACAGAGAACTAGCTATATGGCAGATGAATAAAAAATATCCAAATATAGAAAGCGACCTACATGGCAGGGTAGTGCAACATTTCCATATATAGAGTTATAGCTACAAGGCAGATGAATTCATCTTATCTATATGCAGAGAACTAGATGCATGGCAGTGTAGAGCAACATTTCCATATACAGAGTTCTAGCTACATGGTAGATGTGTCAACCCTGTCCATATACTGGGAGCTCCCAAGATGGCAGATCAGTACATATACTGAGAGCTAGCTTCATGGCAGACAAGTCCAAAATGTCCTTATACAGAGAGCTACCTACATGGCAGTGTACTGCAACATTTCTATATAAAGAATTCTATCTACAAGGCAGATTAATCCAACTTGTGTATATACAGAGAGCTAGCTACATGGCATTCAGTACAACATTTCCATATACCGAGTTCTAGCTGCATCGCAGATGTGTCCAATGGGTCCATACACTGGGAGTTAGCTACATGGCAGACAAGTCCAATATGTTCATATACAGAGAGCTACATACTTGTCAGATCAGTCCAACATATCCATTTACAGAGAGCTAGCTAAGTGGCAGACAAGTACAAAGTATCCATTTACAGAAAGCTGGCTACATGGCAGGGTAGTGCAACATTTCCATATACAGAGTTATAGCTACAAGTCAGATGAGTCCAACTTGTCTATATACAGAGAGCAAGATATATGGCAGTGTAGAGCAACATTTCCATATACAGAGTTCTAGCTACATCGCAAATGTGTCCAACCTGTCCATATATTGAGAGCTACCTACATGACAGATCACTCCAAAACATCCATGTAAAGAGAGGTAGCTACATGGCAGACGAGTCCAAAATATCCATATACAGAGAGCTAGCTACATGGCATATGAGTCCAAAATGTCAATATACAGAGAGCTAGCTACATGGCAGAGTAGTCCTAAGTGTCCATATTCAGGGTAGTAGCTACATGGCAGTGTAGAGCAACATTTCCATATACATAGTTC
>NW_006409336.1:40760-45482 GCF_000296735.1 Chrysochloris asiatica | reverse complement strand
TACCTGGCTAATTAATTCAACATGTGCATATACTGAGAGCTAGACACATGGCAGACAAGTCCAATATGTTCATATACAGAGAGCTCCCTAATTTACAGATCACTCCAACATATTCATGTACAGAGAGCTAGCTACATGGCAAACAGTCCAAAATGTCCATATTCAGAGAGCTAGCTACATGACAGAGTAGTGCATCATTTCCATATACAGAGTTCTAGCTACATGGTAGATGTGTTCAACATGTCCATATATTTAGAGCAAACTAAATGGCAGGTCAGTCCAAAATATCCATGCACAGAAAGCTAGCTTTATGTCAGATAAGTCCAAAATATCCATATACAGAGAGCTAGCTATATGGCAGGGTAGTGCAACATATCCATATACACAGTTGTAGCTACAAGCCAGATGCGTCCAACTTGTCTATATGCAGAGAGCTTGCTACATGGCAGAGTAGTCTAACATATTCATATAAAGAGTACTAGCTACCTGGATAATTAATTCAATATGTGCATATACTGAGAGCTAGACACATGGCAGACATATCCAATATGTTCATATACAGACAGCTTCCTACTTGACAGATCAGTCCAACGTAGAGAGCTAGCTTCATGGAAGACAAGTCCAAAATGTCCATATATAGAGAGCTAGCTACATGGCAGGCAAGCGCAAAATTTGCATATACAGAGTTCAAGGTACAAGGCTGATGAGTCCAAGTTATGTATGTACACAGCTAGGTATATTTCTGGGTAGTCCAACATGTCCATACACAGGGTACGATCTACATGGCAGAGGAGTCCATATTTCCATATACTCAGAGCTAGCTACGTGGCAGACAAGTCCAATATGTTCATATACGGAGAGCTACCTGATTGGCAGATCAGTCCAACATATCCTTGTACAGAGAGCTAGCTACATGGCAGATAAGTCCCAAACGTCCATATACAGAGAACTAGTTACATGGCAGGGTCGTGCAACATTTCCATATACAGATTCTAACTACAAGTAAGATGAATCCAACTTGTCTATATACAGAGAGCTAGCTACATATAAGAGTACTGAAACATTTCCATTTACAGAGTTCCAGCTACATGGCTGATGTGTCCAACATGTCCATATCCTGAGAGCAACGTACTTGGCAGATCAGTCCAACATATCCATGTACAGAGAGCTAGCTACATGGCAGAGGAGTCTAAAATATTTATATACAGAAAGTTACCTACATGGCAGAGTAGTGCATCATTTCTATATACAGATTCAAACTACATGGCAGATGATTCCAAAGTGTTTATATACTGAGAGCTAGCTTCATGGCAGAGTAGTCCAACATGCCCATATAACGAGTACTAGCTACATGGCTAATGAGTCTAATGTGTCCATATACTGAGAGCTAGCTACATGACAGACAAGTCCAATATGTTCATATACAGATGGCTGTCTACTTGGCAGATCAATCCAACATATGCATATACAGAGACTTAGCTACATGGCAGACGAGTCAAAAATCTCCATATACAAAAAGCTAGTTACATGGCCGGGTAGTGCAACATGTCCATATACAAAGTTCTAGCTACAAGGCAGATGCGTCCAACTTGTATATATACAGAGAGCTAACTATATTGCAGAGTAGTTCAACACGTCTATATAAAGAGTACCAGCTACCTGTCTAAATAACTCAACGTGTCCATATACTGAGAGCTAGCTGCATGGCAATAAAACCCAAAATGTTCATATAAAGAGAACTACCTACTTGGCAGATCAGTCCAACATATCCCTGTACAGAGTTCTAGCTACATGACAGACAAGTCCAAAATGTCCTTATACAAAGAGCTAGCTACTTGGCAGGTTAGTGCAACATTTCCATGTACATAGTGTTAGGTACATGGCAGATGTGTCCAACGTGTCCATATAATGAAAGCTTCGTCCATGGCAGATCACTCCAAAATAACCATGCACAGAGAGCTGCTACAGGCCAGACGGGTCCAAAATGTCCATATACAGAGAGATAGCTACATGGCAGAGAAGTGCATCATTTCCATATACAGACTTCAAACTAACTGGTCGATGATGAGTCCAAAGTGTTCATATACTGAGAGCTAGCTACATGGCAGAGTAGTCCAACATGGCCATATAAAGAATGCTAGCCACCTGGCTAATGAGTCCAACATATCCATATACTGAGAGCTACCTACATGGCAGACAAGTCCAATATGTTCATATTGCAAAGAGCAACATACTTGCCAGAAAAGTCCAACTTATCCACCATGTACAGAGACCTAGCTACATGGCAGACAAGTAAAAAATGTTCATATATACAGAGCTAGATACCTGGCAGAGTCATGCATCATTTCCATATACAAATTTAAACTACATGGCATATGACTCCAAAGTGTTCATATACTGAGAGTTAGCTACATGGCACAGTAGTCCAACATTTCCATATAGAGAGTACATGCCTCCTGGATAATGAGTCAAATATTTCCATATCTTGAGATCTAGCTACATGAAAGATCAGTGCATTATTTACATATACAGAGTTCAAGCTACATAGCAGATGTGTCCAAAGTGTTCATATACTGAGAGCTAGCTACATGACAGAGTAGTCCAACATGTACATGTAAAGAGAACAAGCTACCTGGCTAATGAGTCCAACATGTCCATATACTGAGAGCTAGCTACATGGCAGACAAGTCCAATAAGTTCATATAGAGACAACTAACCCCTTTGCAGATCAGTCCAACATATCCATGTACAGAGAGCTAGCTACATGTCAGAAGAATCCCAAATGTCCATATACAGACAGCTAGCTACCTGACACAGTAGGGCATCATTTCCATATACAGAGTTCTAGCTACATGGCAGATGTGTCCAACGTGTCCATATATTTAGAGCAAACTACATGGCAGGTCAGTCAAAAATATCCATGCACAGAAAGCTAGCTACATGTCAGATAAGTCCAAAATACCCATGTCCATAGAGCTAGCTATATGGCAAGGTAGTGCAACATATCCATATACAGAGTTCTAACTCAAAGGCAGATGAGTCAAACTTGTCTATATGCAGAGAGCTAGCTACATGGCATAGTAGTCTAACATGTCCATAAAAAGAGTACTAGCTACCTGGCTAATTAATTTAACATGTACATATACTGAGAACTACACACATGGCAGACAAGACCAACATGGTCATATACAGAGTTTCCTACTTTACCGATATGTCCAACATATCCATGTACAGAGAGGTAGCTACATGGCAGACAATTCCAAAATTTCCATATACAGAGATTTAGCTACATGGCAGAGTAGTCCAACATGTTGATATAAAGAGAACTTGCTTCCTGGATAATAAATCAAATATTTCCATATCCTGAGAGCTAGCTACATGGCAGATAAGTCCAAAATACCCATATAAAGAGAACTAGCTACATGGCAGGGTAGTGCAATATTTCCATATTCAGAGTTCTAGCTACAAGTCAGATGAGTCCAACTTGTCTATATACAGAGAGCTAGCTACATGGCTGAGTAGTGCAGCATTTCCAATTACAGATTTCTCGACACAAGACAGATGAGACCAAAGTGTTCATATACTGAGAGCTAGCTACATGTCAGGGTAGTCCATCATGTCCATATAAAGAGTACTAGCTACCTGACTAATAAGTCCAACGTATCCATGTACAGTGAGCTAGTTACATGTCACACGTGTCCAATATGTCCATGTACAGAGAGCTGGCGACATGACAAAGTACTGCATCATTTCCATATACAGAGTCCAAGCTACATGGCAGATGAGTCCAAAGTGTTCATATACTGAGAGCCAGCTACATGGCAGAGTAGTCCAACATGTCTGTATAAAGAGTACTAGCTACCTGGCTATTGATTGCAACATGTAAATATACTGAGAGCTAGCTACATGGCAGATATGTCCAATATGTTCATATATACAGAGCTACATACTTGGCAGATCAGTCCAAAAAGTTCATATACAGAGAGCTAGCTACATGGCAGGGTAGTGCAACATTTTCATATACAGAGTTCTAGCTAAAAGGCAGATGAGTCCAACTGGTCTATATTTAGAGTGCTAGCTACATGGCAGAGTAGTGCAACATATTCATATACAGTGTTCTAGATATATGGCTGATGTGTCCAATGAGTCCATATTCTGAGAGGAACCTACAAAGTAGATCAGTGAAAAATTTCCATGCACAGAGAGCTACCTACATAGCAGATGAGTCCAAAATGTCCATATAAAGAGAACTAGCTACATGACAGAGTAATGCATCATTTCCATATACAGAGTTCAAGCGACAAGGCAGATGAGTCCAAAGTGTTCATATTCTGAGAGCTAGTTATATGGCAGAGTAGTCGAACATGTCCATATACAGGGTATTATCTACTTGGCTAATGACTCCATCATGTGCATATACTGAGAGCTAGCTACATTGCAGATGTGTCCAACATGTAGCCAACAAGTTCAATATATTTATATACAGAGAGAGCTACCTTCTTGGCAGATCACTCCAACATATCCATGTAGAGAGCTAGCTATAGAGAAGACGAGTCCAAAATGTGAAAATACAGAGAGCTAGCTACATGGCAGAGTAGTGCAGCATTTCCATATACAGAGTTCTAGCTACAAGTCAGATGAGTCAAACTTGTCTATATACATAGACCTAGCTACATGACTGGGTAGTGCAATATTTCCATTTCCAGAGTTCCAGCTTCATGG
>NW_006409336.1:39513-40300 GCF_000296735.1 Chrysochloris asiatica | reverse complement strand
ACTGAGAGCTAGCTACATGGCAGACAAGTCCAATATGTTCATATACAAAGAGCTACGTACTTGCCAGATAAGTCCAACATATCCATGTACAGGAGCTAGCTACATGGCAGATGAGTGAAAAGTGTTCATATACACAGAGCTAGCTATATGGCAGAGTAGTGCATCGTTTCCATATACAAATTTAAATTACATGGCGTATGACTCCAAAGTGTTCATATACTGAGAGCTTGCTACATGGCAGAGTAGTCCAACATGTCCATATAAAGAGAACTTGCTTCCTGGATAATGAGTCAAATATTTCCATATCCTGAAAGCGAGCTACATGGCAGAGCAGTGCATTATTTCCATATACAGAGTTCAAGCTACATGGTATATGTGTCTATAGTGTTCATGTACTGAGAGCTAGCTACATGACAGAGTAGGCCAACATGTACATATAAAGAGAACTAGCTACCTGGCTAATGAGTCCAACGTGTCCATATACTGAGACCTAGCTACATGGCTGACAAGTCCAATAAGTTCATATAGAGACAGCTAACCCCTTGGCAGATCAGTCCAACATATCCATGTACAGAGAGCTAACTACATGTCAGAAGAGTCCAAAATGTCCATATATAGAGAGCTACCTACATGACACAGTGGTGCATCATTTCCATATACAGAGTTCTAGCTACATGGCAGATGCGTCCAAAGTGTCCATATATTTAGAGCAAACTACATGGCAGGTCAGTCCAAAATATCCATGCACAGAAAGCTAGCTACATGTCAGATAAGTCCAAAATACCCA
>NW_006409336.1:38335-39036 GCF_000296735.1 Chrysochloris asiatica | reverse complement strand
TCTAACTTGTCTATATACAGAGAGCTAGCTACATAGCAGGGTAGTGCAACATTTCCATATACAGAGCTCTAGATACAAGACATATGAGTTCAAATGTCCATATACAGAGAGCTAGCTACATGGCAGGGTAGTGCAACATTACCATAAAAAGAGTTTTGGCTACAAAACAGATATGTCCACAATGTCCATATACAGAGAGCGAGCTACAGGGCAAAGTAGTGCAACATTTCCATATACAGAATTCGATCTACAAGGCAGATAAGTCAAACTTGTCTATATACAGAGAGTTAGCTACATGGCAGAGTAGTGAAACATGTCCATATACAGATTTCTAGCTACAAGTCAGATGAGTCCAACTTGTGTATATGCAGAGAGCTAGCTACATACCAGAGTAGAGAAACATTTCCATATAAAAGTTCTAGCTACATGGCAGATGTGTCCAACGTGTCCATACAGTGAGAGCTACCTTCATGGCAGATCAGTCCAACAGGTCCATATACAGTGTCCTATCTACATGTCAGATGAGTCGAAAATGTCCATATACAGATAGCTAGATGCATGGCAGGGTAATGTATCATTTCCATAAACAGAATTCTATCTACAAGTCAGATGAGTCCAACTTGTCTATATACAGAGAGCTACCAACATGACCATGTACAGACAGCAACTACACGGCAGAGGAGTCCAACTTGTCTATATAC
>NW_006409336.1:37581-38137 GCF_000296735.1 Chrysochloris asiatica | reverse complement strand
ATGTTCATATACAGAGAGCTAACTACTTACCAGATCAGTCCAACATATCCATGTACAGAAAGGTAGCTGCATGGCACACAAGTCCAAAATGTCCGTATACAGAGAGCTGGCTACATGGCAGGGTAATGCAACATTTCCATATACAGAGTTCTAGCTTCAAGGCATATGAGTCCAACTTGTCTTTATGCAGACAGCTAGCTACATGGCAGAGTAGTGCATACATTCCCATATAGAAAGTTCTGGTTACATGGCAGATGTGCACAACATGTCCATAAACTGAGAGCACCCTACATGGCAGATCAGTCCGAAATATCCATGCACAGAGAGATAACTACATATCAGACGAGTCCAAAATGTCCATATAGAGAGAGCTAGCTACATGGCAGAGTAGTATCATTTCCATATACAGAGTTCAAGCTACATGGCAGATGAGTCCAAAGTGTTCATATACTGAGAGCTAGCTACATGGAAGAGTATTCCAACATGTCCATATAAAGAGTACTAGCTACCTGGCTAATGGGTCCAATGTGTCCATATACTGAGAGCTACCTACATG
>NW_006409336.1:36494-37104 GCF_000296735.1 Chrysochloris asiatica | reverse complement strand
CATGTACAGAGAGCTAGCTACATGGCAGACGAGTGCAAAATGTCCATATACAGAACGGTAACTACATGGCAGGGTAGTGCAACTTTTCCATATACAGAATTCTAGCTACATGGCAGATGTGTCCAACATGTCCATATACTGAGAGCTACCTACATGGCAAAAAGTCCAATATGTTCATATACAGACAGCTACCTACTTAGCATATCAGTCCAACATATCCATGTACAGAGGTTTAGCTACATTGCAGATGAGTCCAAAATGTCCATATACAGAGAGCATGGCAGATTAGTTCAACATGTCCATATACAGGGTACGAGCTACATGGCAGATGAGTCCAACATGTCCATATACTGAGAACTAGCTACATTGCAGATGTGTCCAATATGTCCATATACTGGGAGCTAGTTACATGGCAGACAAATTCAATATGTTCATATACAGTGAGCTACGTACTTGGCAGATCAGTCCAACATATCCATGTACAGAGAGCTAGCTACATGTCAGGGTAGTGAAATATTTCCATATACAGAGTTCTAGCTACAAGGCAGATGAGTCCAACTTGTCTATATAGAGAGAGCTACAAAATCTTTCAGGAATGTGAGGTGGCACA
>NW_006409336.1:30468-34119 GCF_000296735.1 Chrysochloris asiatica | reverse complement strand
CAACATTTCCATATACAGAGTTCTATCTACAAGGCAAATGAGTCCAACTTTTCTATATACAGAGAGCTAGCTACATGGCAGAGTAGTCCAACAAGTCCACATTAAGGGTACTAGCTACCTGGGTAATTAATTCAATGTGTCCATATACTGAGAGCTAGCTGCATGGAAGAAAAATCAAATATATTCATATACAGAGAGCTAATTACTTAGAAGATCAGTCTACCATATCCATGTACAGAGAGCTAGCTAAATGGAAGAGTAGTCCAACATGCCCATATACAGGTTTCAAGCTACACGGCAGATGAGTCCAACATGTCCATATACTGAGAGTTAGTGACATGTCAGAGAAATGCAATAAATTCATATACACAGAGCTACCAACATGGAAGGGTACTGCAACATCTCCATATACAGAGTTCTAGCTACAAGCTGATGTGTCCAACTTGTCCATATACTGAGATCTACCTACATGGCAGATTAGTCCATCAGGTCATATACAGGGTACTAGCCACATGGCAGATGACTCCAACATGCCCACATATTGAGAGCTAGCTACATGGCAGACAATTCCAATATGTTCATACAAAGAGAGCTACCTACTTGTCAGATCAGTCCAATATATCCACGTACTGAGAGCTAGATTCTTGGCAGACGAGTCCAAAATGTCCAAATACAGAGGGCATGCTTCATGGCAGGTTAGTGCAACATTTCCATGTACAGAATTCTACATACAAGGCAGATGAGTCCAACATGTCTATATACTGAGAGCTAGATACATGGCAGACAAGTCCAATATGTTCATATACAGAGAGCTACCTACTTGGCAGATCAGTCTAACATATCTAAATACAGATAGCTAGCTACATGGCAGATGAGTCTAAAACGTCTGTATACAAAGAGCTAGCTACATGGCAGTGTAGGATAACATTTCCATATACAGATTCTAGCTACAAGGCAGATGAGTCCAAAATGTTCATATAAGAGAGCTAGCAACATGGCAGTGTATTGCAATATTTTCATATACCGAGTTCTAGCTACATGGCAGAGTAGTCCATCATGTCCATATACTGAGAGCTAGCTACTTGGCAGATCAGTCCAAGATATTCATGTACAGAGTCCAATTTGTCTATATACAGAGAGCTAGCTATATGGTAGAGCAGTGCAACGTTTCCATATACAGAGTTCTAGTTACATGACAGATGTGTCCAACGTGTCCATATACTGAGAGATAGGTACATGTCAGACAAGTGCAATGTGTTCATATAGAGAGAGATACCTACTAGGCAGATCAGTCCAACATATCCATATACAGAGAGCTAGCTACTTGGCAGACGTGTTCAAAATAATCATATACAGTGAGCTAGCTACATGGCAGGGTAGTGCAACATTTCCATATACAGAGTTCTAGATACAAGACATATGAGTTGAAATGTCCATATACAGAGAGCTAGCTACATGGCAGGGTAGTGCAACGTTTCCATATATAGAGTTCTAACTGCAAGACAAATGAGTCCAACAAGTCCATATACTGAGAGCTGGCTTCATGGAAGAAGAGTTAACATGTCCATATACAGAGAGCAAGCTACATGGCAGGGTAGTGCAACATTTTCATATACAGAGTTCTAGCTACAAAACAGATATGTCCACAATGTCCATATACAGAGAGCAAGCTACAGGGCTATGTAGTAGAACATTTCCATATACAGAGTTCTATCTACAAGGCAGATAAGTCAAACTTGTCTATATACAGAGAGTTAGCTACATGGCAGAGTAGTGCAACATGTCCATATACAGATTTCTTGCTACAAGTCAGAAGTCCAACTTGTCTATATGCAGAGAGCTAGCTACATACCAGAGTAGAGCAACATTTCCATATACAGAGTTCTAGCTACATGGCAGATGTGTCCAACGTGTCCATATAGTGAGAGCTACCTACATGGCAGATCAGTCCAACAGGTCCATATACAGTGTCCTATCTACATGTCAGATGAGTCTAAAATGTCCATATACAGATAGCTAGCTGCATGGCAGGGTACTGTATCATTTCCATAAACAGAGTTCTATCTATAAGGCAAATGAGTCCAACTTTTCTATATACAGAGAGCTAGCTACATGGCAGAGTAGTCCAACATGTCCATATAAAGGTTACTAGTTACCTGGGTAATTAATTCAACGTGTTCATATAGTGAGAGCTAGCTGCTTGGCAGAAAAATCAAATATGTTCATATACAGAGAGCTAACTACTTAGCAGATCAGTCCTCCATATCCATGTACAGAGAGCTAGCTACATGGAAGAATAGTCCAACATGTCCATATACAGGGTACAAGCTACACAGCAGATGAGTCCAACATGTCCATTTACTGAGAGTTAGTTACATGTCAGAGAAGTGCAATAAATTCATACACACAGAGCTACCAACATGGAAGGGTAATGCAACATCTCCAGAGTTCTAGCTACAAGACAGATGAGTCGAACTTGTCTAAATACAGAGCGCTATCTATATGGCAGAGTAGAGCAACATGTCCATATACAGAGTTCTAGCTACATGGCAAATATGTCCAACTTGTCCATATACTGAGATCTACCTACATGGCAGATTAGTCCAACAGGTCATATACAGGGTACTAGCCACATGGCAGATGACTGCAACATGTCCATATATTGAGAGCTAGCTACATGGCAGACAATTCCAATATGTTCATATAAAGAGAGCTAAGTACTTGGCAGATCAGTCCAATATATCCATGTACTGAGAGCTAGATTCTTGGCAGACGAGTACAAAATGTCAAATACAAAGAGCTAGCTTCATGGCTGGTTAGTGCAACACTTCCATATATAGAATTCTACTTACAAGGCAGATGAGTCCAACATGTCTATATACTGAGAGATAGATACATGGTAGACAATTCCAACATGTCCATATACAGAGAGCTACCTACTTGGCAGATCAGTCAAACATATCTAAGAACAGAGAGCTAGCTACATGACAGATGAGTCTTAAATATCTGTATACTGAAAGCTAGCTACATGGCAGGGTAGGGGAACATTTTCATATACAGAGTTCTAGCTACAAGGCAGATGTGTCCAAAATATCCATATAAAGAGAGCTAGCTACATGGCAGGGTACGGCAACATTTTCATATACAGAGTTCTAGCTACATGGCAGAGTAGTCCAACATGTCCATATAAAGAGTGCTAGCTACCTGTCTAATGAGTCCAACATGTCCATATACTGAGAGCTAGCTACATGGCAGTCAAGTCCAATATGTTCATAATCAGAGAGCTACCTACATTGTAGATCAGTCCAAGATATTCATGTACAGAGTCCAACTTGTCTATATACAGAGAGCTAGCTACATGGCAGAGCATTGCAACATTTCCATATACAGAGTTCTAGCTATATGACAGATGTGTCCAACGTGTCCATATACTGAGAGCTATCTATATGGCAGATCCGTCCAACATGTCCATATGCTGACAGCTAGCTACATGTCAGACAAATGCAATACGTTCATATACAGAGAGCTACCTACTTGGCAGATCAGTCCAACTTATCCATATACAGAGAGCTAGCTACATGGCAGACGAGTTCAAAATATCCATATACAGAGAGCTAGCTACATGGCAGGGTAGTGCAACATTTCCATATG
>NW_006409336.1:29657-30243 GCF_000296735.1 Chrysochloris asiatica | reverse complement strand
TTTACATATACAGAGTTCTAGCTACAAGGCAGATGAGTCCAACATGTCCATATATTGAGAGCTAGCTTCATGGCAGAGTAGTGCAACATTTACATATACAGAGTTCTAGATTCATGGCAGATGTGTCCAACCTGTCCATATATTGAGAGATATACTACATAGCAGATCAGTCCAAAATATCTGTGCACATGTCAGACGAGTCCAAAATGTCCATATGCAGAAAAGTAGCTATATGGCTGAGTAGTGCATCATTTCCATATACAGAGATCAAGCTACATGGCAGATGACTCCAAAATGTTCATATGCTGAGAGGTGGCTACTTGGCAGAGCAGAACACCATGCCCTTAAAATAGTACTTACTCCCTGGCTCATGAGTCCAACATGTCCATATATTGAGAGCTAGCAACATGGTAGGGTAGTGCAACATTTCCATATACAGAGTTCTACTTACAAGGCTGATGACTCCACCTTGTCTATTTACTGAGAGCTAGCTAGGCTTTCTACTCCCGTAAAGATTTACACCCTCGGAAACCCTGTACAGGGTCGCTATGGGTCGGAACCGACTCGACGGCACTTAACAACAACA
>NW_006409336.1:28637-29557 GCF_000296735.1 Chrysochloris asiatica | reverse complement strand
CGCTATGGGTCGGAACCGACTCGACGGCACTTAACAACAACAACAACAGCTACATGGCAGACAAGTCCAATATGTTCAGATACAGAGAACTACCTAATTGGCAGATCATACCAACACTTCCATGAACAGAGAGCTAGCTGCATGGCAGACGAGTCCCAAATGTCCATATACAGACAACTAGCAACATGGCAGTGTAGTACAACATTTCCATATACAGAGTTCTAGCTACAAGACAGATGAGTCAAAAATGTCCATATACAGAGAGCTAGCTATATGGCAGGGCAGGGCAACATTTCGAAATACAGAATTCTAGCTACAAGGCTGATGAGTCCAACGTGTGCATTTACTGAGATCTAGCTACATGGCAGACGAGTCGAATATGCCTATATACAGTGAGCTAGCTACATTGTAGTGTAGTGCACCATTTCCATATACCGAGTTCTTCTTATTAGGCAGATAAGTCCAGCTTGTCTATATACTAATAGCTAGCTACATGGCAGACAAGTCCCAAATGTCCATATACAGAGAGCTAGCTATATGGCAGGGTAGAGCAACATTTCCATTTTCAGAATTCTAGGTATACGGCAGATGTGTAAAACATGTCCATACACTGAGAGCTAGCTACATGGCAGAGCATTCCAACATGTCCTTATACAGAGTATTAGCTACTTTGCCAATGAGTCCATCATGTCCATATACTGAGTGCTAGCTACATGGCAGACAAGTCCAATAAGTTCTCATACAGAGAGCTACCTACTTGGCAGATCAGTGTAACATATCCATCTACAGAGAGCTAGCTACATGGCGGACAAGTCCTAAATGTCCATATACCGAGAGCTAGCTACATGGCAGGGTAGTGCAACATTTCCATATACAGAGTTCAAGCTTCATGGCATATGTGTCCAACGTGTCCATATACT
>NW_006409336.1:26404-27927 GCF_000296735.1 Chrysochloris asiatica | reverse complement strand
AAGTCCAATATGTTCATATGCAGAGAGCTACCTACTTGGCAGGTCAGTCCAACATATCCATGCACAAAGAGCTAGCTACATGGCAGACGAGTCCAAAATGTCCTTATAATAAGAGCTAGCTACATGGCAGGGTAGTGCAACATTTCCATATACAGATTTCTAGCTACAAGGTAGATGAGTCCAACTTGTCTATATATAGAGATCTAACGACATAGCAGGATAGTGCAACATTTCCATATACAGAGTTCCAGCTACAAGGTAGATGTGTCCAACGTGTCCATATACTGGGTCCTAGATACATGGCAGATGTGTCGAACTTGTCCATATACTGAGAGTCACTTAGATGGCAGACAATTCCAAAATGTTCATATACAGAGAGCTAGCTAATTGGCAGATCAGTCCAACATATCTATCTATGGAGAGCTAGCTTCATGGCAGACGATTCCAAAATGTTCATGTACAGAGAGCTAGCTACATGGCAGTGTATTGCAACATTTCCCTATCCTGAGTTCTAGCAACATGGCAGATGAGTCAACGGTGTTCATATACTGAGAGCTATCTATGTGGCAGACAAATCCAATATGTTCATATACAGACAAATACCTACTTGGCAGAAGAGTACAACAAATCCATGTACAGAGAACTAGCTATATGACAGACAAGTCCAAATTATCCATATACAGAGAGCTAGCCCCATGGCAGGGTATTACAACATTTCCATATACAGAGTTCTATCTATATGGCAGATGAGTCCATCTTGAGTAGTGCAAAATTTCCATATACAGGGTTCTAGCTACTTGGCAGATGTGTATTACATGTCCATATACTGAGAGCTCCCTATATGGCAGACAAGTCCAATAAGTACATATACAGAGAGCAACCTACTTGGCAGAACAGTCCAACATATCCATGTACAGAGAGCTAGCTACATGGCAGACGAGTCCAAAATATCCATATACAGAGAGTTAGCTACATGGCAGGGTAGTGAAACATTTCCATATAATGAGTTCTAGGTACATGGCAGCTGTGTCCAACGCATCCATACACTGAGAGCTAGCTACATGGCAGAGCAGTCCAAAATGTCCATATACAGGGTACTAACTACATGGCAGATGACTCCAACTTCTCCATAAACTGAGAGCTAGCTACATAGCAGACAAGACCAATATGTTCATATACAGAGAGCAACCTACATGGCAGATCAGTGCAACATATCCATGTACAGAGAGATTGCTACATGTCATACGAGTTCAAAATGTACATATACATGGCAGGGTAGTGCAACATTTCCATATACAGAGTTCTATCTACAAGGCAGATGAGTCCAACTTGTCTATATACAGAGAGCTAGCTTCATGGCTACATGTCCATATACAGAGTTCTAGCTACATGGCAGATGTGTCCAACTGGTCCATTTTCTTCTAGTCACCGATATGGCAGACAAGTCCAATATGTTCATATACAGAGAGCTACCTATTTGGCAGATCAGTCCAACATATCCATGTACAGAGAGCTAGCTACAA